>NC_092790.1:36314872-36602372 GCF_047496795.1 Chiloscyllium punctatum | reverse complement strand
ATATCAGTGAGGCCTCTTCTGCAACACTCTGTCCAGCTCTGGTCACCCAGTTATAGGGAGGATATTATTCAGCTGCAAGGGGTTCAGAAGAGATTTACCAGGATGTTGTTGAGTATGGAAGGCTTGAGTTCTGAAAAATGGCAGGAGCCTCAAGATTGAGAGGTGACCTTATAGAAGTTTATAAGATAATGAGAGATTTAGATAGCGTTAACGGTAGCTGTATTTTCCCCAGGATGGGGGAGTCTCAAGAAAAGGGTCCACATTTTTAATGTTCGAGGAGAGAGATCTTCAAAAGAACGACATGAGGGTCAAATTGTTACAGAGGGCGGTTTGAGTGTGGAATGAACTTCTTGAGAAAGGGGTGGATGTGGGTACAATAACAACGTTTTTCAGACATTTGGTTAAGTACGGGAATAGGAAATGTTTGGAGGGATATGGGCCAGCAACAGGCAGCTGAGATGGGTTTAGTTTGAAATTATGTTTAGTACCAACTGAAGGGTCTGTTTCCATGCTGTACAACTCTGACAAGAATATAGTTTTGGTCAATTATTTGAGAAACACTGATGGAATGCTAGGGAACTAAAGACCAATTAGCCAGAGGTCAGTGATGGGTAGGTTGTGGAAGTGATTCTGCCAGGCAGGAGTTACATGCATTTGCAAAGGCAAGGATTGATGAAAGATAGTCAGCACAGCTTTGTGTGTACAAAGTCAGGTCTCACTAACTTGATTGCTTTTGTTGAAGTGGTGACCATACATTGTCTACACTAAAGTCAGCAGGACCTTTGACAGGGTTTAGCATGATATACTGGTTCAGAAGGTTAGATCACATGGGATCAGGGAGAGCTAGCCAACTGGATACAAAATTGGCTTGACAGTAGGAGACAGAGGGAGGTGGGAGAGGATTGTTGTTCAGAATGGAGGCCTGTGACCAGAGGAGTGCTATAAGGATCGGGGCTGGGTCCACTGATATGTATCATCTACATAAACGATTTGGTTGAGAATATAGGAGTCATTGTTAGTAAGTTTGCAGATGATCAAATTAATCGCGTCGTGTGCAGTGAATATGGTTATCAAAGGGGCTCTTGAACAACGGGGCCAGTGGATCAAGGAATGAAAGATGCAGTTGACGTATGGTGTTGGGTTTTGTTGAGACAAACCAGGGAGGACTAACACAGTTAATGGTTTGGCCCTGGACAGTGTTGTCGAACAGAGAGACACCAAGGGCTGCAGTTACATTGTTCCTCGGAAGTGACATTGCAGTTGGACAGGGCAGTGAAAGCAGTATGACGCACTTTCCTTCATTGTCCAGAGCTTTGATATGATTTGGAGACATGTGTAACATTGACCTAAATATTTGCCTTAGACAGAGGAGGATACGGATTGACCTTATAAAGGTTTATAAAACCATGCGGGGCCTCAGTAAGGTGAAAAGCCAAGGGTAGGTGAGTCCTAAACTAGAGGGTATAAACAGGAGGTGAGAGAGCAAGGATTTAAAGAGGGAGCTGAGGGGCAACATTATCCACAGAGGATGGTACATAGACGGAACGGACTGCCAGGGCCACATGGAGAAACGTGGACAATTACAACATGGAAAAGACATTTGGGGAGATACATGGAGAGGAGAAGGTTTGAAGAGATAAGGGCCAAATGCAGGCAAATGTGACACATTTAGTCTAAGAATCATGGTCAGAATTGATGAGTTGGAGTGAAGGTTCTGTTTCCGTGCTACATGACTCTGTATCCAGTTAAAGAGGAGGAGACTACTGAGATAAGACATGTTGTAGACACTGAAGCAAGTTACAGTGATCGGAATGGTAGGCTGGAGTGCAGTATGCTTCAAATTAGTGAAGTGACTATAAGGAAGGGAGGAGGTTACAAAGATAGCAACTGTTATAGGATTTTAAATATTATTGAAGACGTTGGTCACCAAGATATGACATAGATTCAGTGTTACAGTGTGGTTAGTCTTAGTACAACAGACCTTACATTATGGGCAGGGATTGAGCCTGGGGTATGTCTGTATTGTGCTCCCCATCCAGCACTGTATCTATGTCATGTCCTGTTAGCTGATGTTTGGAGCCCTCTCATTGCTCTCTGCTCTGTGCACTGTTAATGATCTTACCTTCCTGCAGGATTTATTGAAGGCTCCAGATCCCCCTGCTCTTTGTCTCTCTGGCTGACCAACCATCTTCAATGTGATGATTGACGAGACACCCAGCAGTTGGGAAGTCTATTGAGTCAGGACCTTCCTGAGTACATGTAGGAGACAGAGAGATAGACAGAATGTTAAATTAGACTGATGCTGTGAGGGTTACACATAGAAAATGGCACTGTGTCCCACAGGGATCTGGAAAATCTCAGTTTCCATCCCTGGCCTGTGCTGCTGCGTCTCTCTGGAGTGGAGAATTCTGTTGGCTCAGGATCTGGAGATTCTGAGTGAGAGACACTGACAGAAGCAGCAATTAGACCCATACAGTAAAGGATATGGAGAGAGACTGAGTGATATCACCAGAGTGCAGCAAGTTATCAAGATCAAACAATTGTGTCAGAAAAACGGGTTTAGCTTCATGATGCACTGGTGTCAGTGTTCAGGGATGGGCAACCATTGAGCAGGTGAGGGGATGGCCGAGTGGTATTACTACAGCACGTATCCAAAACCTCAACTAAGGTACAGGGGAGAAAGGTTTGAATCCCACCATCAGAAATGGTGGAATTTGAAATCAATAATTTTAAAAATAGTAATTAACAATCCACATGTAAGTGTGAGATCATTGCTGATGTACAAAAAACCCGTACACTTGTCCTTCAGAGATGGACATCTGCCCATCCTAACATGGTCTGCACTACATTCCTGAAGAAGGGCTTATGCCCGACACGTCGATTCTCCTGTTCCTTGGATGCTGCCTGACCTGCTGAGTTTTTCCAGCAACACATTTTCAGCTCTGCACTACATAACCACAGCAAAGTGTTTGCCTCTCAATTACTCTCTGAAATGGCTGAGCAAGCTACTCAGCTCAATGGCAGCTCGGGCTGGACAAGAAAGGCTGGTCAGCCAGAGACACCCACATCCCATACCTGATTTTTAAAAAAATAATCCATTAGGATGGACCCACTGGAACCGCGCTGGGACCAGTGTCCTGGCCAATCATGTCGGTAGATTTATGGACAGGGCTTTAAACTGACAGAGAGGATGCCGGGACAGGGTTCAGGTGAAAGGAGCTTTCCAAATCCAAAGAGAAAAGATGACGCATCGGAACAGCATGGGAATTTGGCTGAAGACAAGCAGAAAGGAACCGAAAGGGACAGAGTTTAACTTAACCTGTACATCAGAGAATAGGTATGTGACAGGACATTTTGGGAAAGAGTAGATTGTCTTTTTTTTTCGCATGGACAAGGTCTCTGCAATAAGGTAGATGGATTTGTGACACGGAGATAAAATAAATTTAGACACCAGGGAGACATGGTTACAGGGCGAACAAAAGGTGAACATAAGTATTCAATAGCTCACAACCTTGCAGAAACTCAGGCAAAATGCGCAACGAGAACTATAATGGATAACAAAGGCATTTTAGAGAAAGCATTTGGCCGCAGATCATGAAGTAGAGTCAGTCTGAATGTAAATTCTGGCTACTACTTGCCAAGGACAGAAACAGCAGAACACTTTTAGCCACCGAACAGCATTTCATTGCACATTACTGCATTAAACAGGAATTAATTGGAATTTTTTAACAAAGGTATTGTGATAATTTTGGGAAACTTCAATATTCGCATAATCTGGGAAAATCACACTGGCAACAGTGATAGTGGAAGGGAAGTACAGATAATTTTTTTTTTCAGTGTTTCTTTGAATAATACATTGTGCAATTAGCTAGGGACATAACTATGTCAGATCGATGGTTGTGTGATGAAACTTAGTGAATGAGTAATGTCACCTGGAGAGATCCTCCGGGAAATTGTGATAAAGTGCAGTTTAAAGAAATATAAAGTTTTAGAGTGAATCACAGAAAGGACAAGTTACAATGAAAAACAAAAATAGCCAATTGCGTACATTTGACAGGAAAAGTGACCAAGGTAAATAGGCTAAACAGACTGGAACATGTATCTGTAAATGAACAGTGGAAAACATTTGAAGGAACAGTGTAAATCACTCAAAAAAAGCACATTCCATCAAAACAGACAAAACCTCAACAAGAAACTCACTCCTGTCCCTCACTCAGGACAAAATGGATCATATTAGATTATGAGGCAAACAAGATCAGCAAAACGTGCTTAAAATCCAGAAGTGAGAGCGTGCTTTAAGAGTAAGTTTTAAAGGGATTGCAAAGGGTCTGCGAGCAGGAAGAGGGCAGGTGGAACGGGAATCATTGTCAGGGTTTAATGACGTGACAGGAACAGGGAGAGATGAAGGTGCTGGAGGTGGTGAGAGTGTTACAGAGAGTGGTCAGGGCCTGAACGGTATTACAAAGCCAGTACAGACTGCTGCAGTTGGAGGGGTTTGTAGAGAGATAGGGTGGGACATTGGAGGGAGAGGATCAACCAGTTGCTCATCCAAAACCACCACGTCAGTGGCCACAGGATTTTTCATACACACTATTGACCACCCTCAGCCCACAAGAGCATTTACATAAAGTATTTACGAATTACAGGCCAAAGGATAATTCACACACTGTATTGACCGTCCTCAGGACACAGGATTATTCACACAGTTTTGAGCATTCACAGCGCACAGAATTATTCATACTCTATTAACCATGCACAGGCCACAGTATAATTAACAAACAGAAATGACCATGCAGAGACCACAGATTATTAACACACAGCATTGACCATCCACAGGCCACATTATTACTCATACACAGTACTGACGATTCACAGGCCACAGGCTTATGACCACACAGAATTGACCATCATCAGGCCACCGGATTAGTCACACACATTATTGAACATCCTCAAGCAACAGGATTATTCCCACACAGTATTGATCATTATCAGGCCACAGGAGTATCCACACACAGAGTATTGACCATCCTCGGGTCACAGGATTTCTCACACACTGTATTGACCAGCCTATGGTCACAGGATTTTTGAACACACTGTCTTGAACATTTACAGGTCACAGGATTACCCAAACACAGTATTGACTACCCTCAGGCCACAGGATTATTCACACACAGTATTGACCATTCACAGGATGCAGTATTATTAACAAACAGTATTGACTATGCACAGGCCACAGATTATTAAAACATAGTGTTGACTACACTCAGGCCACATGTTTATTCACGCAGAGTATTGAGCGGTCACAGCGCACAGAATTATTCACACTCAGTATTGACCATCAGGCAAAGGTTTATTCCCACACAGTATTGATGATTCACAGGCTACAGGATTACTCCTACACATCATTGACCATCATCAGGCCGGACGATTATTCACATACAATATTGACCACCCTCAGGCCACAGGATTATGCACACACAGTATTGACCATTGACAGTCCAAAGGATTAATTGTACATCGTGTTGACCATCCTCAGTCCACAGGATTATTTACTCACAGTATTGACCATTCACAGCCCACAGGATTATTCACACAAACATTGACCATTTACAGGTAACAGGATTATTCTCACACAGGATTGAACAACCTCAGGCAATAGGATTAATCACACATCGTATTGATCATTCTTAGGCCACAGGATTACTCACACACAGTTTTGATCATCCTCAGGCCAAGGGTTATTCACACGCAGTACTAATGATTGACACGCCAGAGGATAAATCACACACAGTATTGACCAACCTCCGGCCACAGGAATATTCACAAACAATATTCAAAATTCTTAGGCACAGGATTAATCACACATAGTATTGATCATCCTCCGGCCAGAGGATTAATGAACACACGGTTTTGACCACTTACAGGTCACAGGATTATTCACAGACAGTATTGCCCATGCACAGGCCACAGTATTATTCACACACATTATTGAGCATTCATAGTACACAGGGTTATTCACACACAGTATTGAGCATTCACATTGCACAGGATTATTCAACACTTTGTATAGTCCATCCACAGGCCATACTATTATTATTAGACCACAATATTAATGGTTCACAGGCCACAGGATTGTTCACACGCAGTTTTGACCACCCTCAGGCCACAGGATTGTTCACACACAGTATTGACCATCCTCAGGCCAAAGGTCATTCACACACAATATTGACAATTTACTGTCTAAGGATAATTCACACACAGCATTGACCGTCACAGGCCACAGGTTTATTCACACACAATATTGAACACCCTCAGGGCACAAGATTATTCACGGTATTGACCATCATCAGACCTCAAGATTATTCACACACTGTATTAACCAGCCTCCGGCCACAAGATTATTCACAACAGTATTGACCATCCACATGCCACAGATTATTAACACACAGTATTAACCATTCACAGGCCACAGCTTTATTCACACACAGTATGGACTATCTTTAGGCCACTGGATTATTCCCACACTTTATTGACTACTCTCAGGCCACAGGTTTATTCATACAGAGTATTGAGCTGTCACAGTGCACAGGATTATTCACACACAGTATTGACCATCCTCAGGACACAGTATTATTAACAAACAGAAATGACCATCCACAGGCCACAGGATTTTTCACCCGCAGTATTGAACAACCACAGGCAACAGGATTAATCACATAGTTTTGACCATCTTCAGGCTAAGAGTTATTCACACACAGTATTGATGATTAACAGCCAGAGGATTATTCACACACAGTATTGACCATTCATTGTCCAAGGATAATTCACACACAGTATTGACCGTTCACAGGCCACAGGATTATTTGCACACAGTATTGACCAGTCTACGGCCACAGGATTTTTGAACCCACTGCCTTGTCACTTTAAAGGCACAGGATTATTCACACACTGTGTTGATGATTCACAGGCCACAGGATTAGTGACACACATTATTGACTATCCTCAGCTACCAGGATTATTTACACACGGTATTGATCATTATCAGGACACAGGATTATTCATATACAGTATTGACTTACCTCAAGCCACAGGATTTTTCACACACAGTATTGATGATCCTCAGGCTACAGGATTATTTTCACAAGGTACTGACCATCATCAGGCCACAGGATTAGTCACCCAATATACTGACCATCCTCACATAACATAATTATTCACATAAAGTATTGACCATCATCAGGCCACAGGATTATTCCCACACAGTATTGAGCATTCATACTTCCCAGGATTATTTACATACAGTATTGACCATTCTCAGGCCACAGGATTATTCCCACACAGTGTTGACCATCCTCAGTACACAGGGATACTCAAAAAAAATAAACAAACATTCCCAGGTCACAGGATTACTTAAACACAGTATTGACCACCATTAGGCCACAGGATTAATGAACACACTGTCTTGACCATTTACAGGTCTCAGTTTTATTCATACACAGGTTTGACCATTCTCAGGCCACAGGATTGTTCACACAGTGTATTGATCACCCTCAGGCTGCAGGATTATTCACAGACAATACTCACTACCCTTAGATCACAGGATTGTTCTCACACAGTAATGACCATCCAAGGGTTATTCACACACAATATTCAGCATTCACCATGTACAGGATTATTCAAACACAGTATTGACCTTCCCCAGGCCAAAGGATTATTCACACACAGAACTGACCATCCTCAGGCCACAGGACTATTCCCACACAGTTTTGGCCATCCTCAGGTCACAGGATTGTTCACAAATAATATTGACCACCCACACACCGCAGGATTATTCACATACAGTATTCACCATTCACAGTCCACAGCATTATTCACACACAGCGTAGACCGTTAACAGACCACAGGATTATTCACACAGAGCATTGAACAACCCCAGTCAACAGGATTAATCGCACATAGTTTTGACCATTCTCAGGCCACAGGATTGCTCACACACAGTATTGGCAATCCTCAGGCCAAGGGTTTTTCACACACAGTATTGACCATTCCCAGGCCAGAGGATTATTCACACAGGGTATTGACCATTCACTGTCTAAGGATAATTCACACACAGCATTGACTGTCACAGCCCACAGGTTTATTCACACACAATATTGAATATCCTCCTGGCACAGGATTATTCACGGTATTAACCAGCCTCCGGCCACAAGATTATTCACAACAGAATTGACCATCCAAGGCCACAGATTATTAACACACAGTTTTGACCATTCACAGACCACAGCCTTATTCAGCCACAGTATTGACTACTCTCAGGCCACAGGTTTAGTCACACACAGTATTGACGATTCGCAGGCCAAAGGACTATTCGCACATGGTAATGACAATTCACTATCCAAAGGATTATTCACACACAGTATTGACCATCCGCAAACCACAGGATTATTCACACACAGTATTGACCAGCCTACGGCCACTGGATTTTTGAACCAACTGCCTTGACAGTTTACAGGCTACAGGAATATTCATACATGGAACCAACCATTAACTGTCCAAAGGATTATTCACACACTGTATTGACCATTCTCAAGCCACAGGATTAATGAACACACTGTCCTGACCAACCTCAGGCCACTGAATTATTCACACATGGTATTGATAACCCTCAAGCCATGGGTTATTTAAACACAGAATTGACGATTCTCAGGCCAGTGGATTATTCACACAGAGTATTGACCATTTTCAAGTCACAGGATTGTTCACACACAGTATTGACTAACCTTAGGTCATAGAATTATTCACACACAGTATTGACTACCCTTAGGTCACAGGTTTATTCACACATGGAACTGACCATTCACTGTCCAAAGGATTATTCACACATGGTATTGACCATCATCAAGCCACAGGATTATTCACGCACAGTATTGACCGTACTCAGGCCAAGGGGTATTCATACACAGTATTGATAATCCTCAGGCCACAGGATTATTCACAGATGGAACTCAGAATTCACTGTCCAAAGGATTATTCACACACTGTATTGAACAACCTCAGGACACAGGAATATTCACAAACAGTATTAAACAAACATTCTCAGGCCACATGATTATTTACACACAGAATTGTTCACCCTCAGGCCAAGGGTTATTCACACACAGTATTGAAGATTGACAGGCCACAGGTATAATGACACACATTATTGACCATCCTCAGGCAACAGGATTATTCTCACACAGTACTGACCATCCTGACGCAACACAATTATTCACACATGGTATTGATCATCCTCAAGCCACAGGGTTATTTTCACATGGTATTGACAATCATCAGGCCACAGGATTAATCACACATGGTATTGACCATTCACTGTGCAAAAGATTATTCTCACACAGTATTGACCATCCTCAGGCAACAGGAGCAGTTCACAGAGTATTCATCAACTCAGGCAACAGGAGCAGGTCATGCACAG
Organism: Chiloscyllium punctatum; assembly: GCF_047496795.1. NCBI lineage: Eukaryota > Metazoa > Chordata > Chondrichthyes > Orectolobiformes > Hemiscylliidae > Chiloscyllium > Chiloscyllium punctatum. The sequence continues at coordinate 36,592,900 of NC_092790.1, read as the reverse complement.
TATTGACCATCCTTAGGCTGCAGGATTATTCACACACAGCGTTGACCATTCACAGCATTATTCGCACACAGTATTGAACAAGCTCAGGCAACAGGATTAATCACACATGGAACTGACCATTCACTGTCCAAAGGATTATTCACACACTGTATTGACCAACCTCAGGCCACAGGAGTATTCATAAACAGTATTGAGCATTCACAGTTCCCAGGATTATTTAAACACAGTATTGACAATCCACAATCCACAGGATTATTCACACAACTATTCTCCATCCTCAAGCTGCAGGAGTATACACACACAGTATTCTACATCCTCAGGCCACAGGATTATTCACACACTGTATTGACCAGCCTACAGCCACAGAATGTTTGAACCCTTTGCCTGATCAGTTTACAGGTCTCAGGATTATTCACACAAGGTATTGACCATCCCCAGGCCACAGTATTATTCAAGCACAGTCCTGATCATCCACAGGCCAAGGGTTATTCACACACTGTATTGATCATCCTCAGGCCGAGGAATTATTCACACACTGTATTGACAATCGTCAAGCAATAGGATTATTCACACAGAGTATTGATCAACCTCAGGCCACAGGATTATGCACAAACGATATTAAACATTCTCAGGCCACAGGATTATTCACACACAGAATTGAAGATTCACAGGCCAAAGGATTAGTGACACACGTTATTGACCATCCACAAGCAAAAGGATTATTCACACACAGTATTGACCATCCTCAAGGCCACAGGATCATTCACAAACGATTTTGGCCATCCGCAAGCCACAGGATTATTCACACATGGTATTGACCATTCACTATCCAAAGGATTATTCTCACAAAAGTATCGACCATCCTCAGGCAACAGGAGCAGTGCACACAGTATCGATCAACTCAGGCCACATGATTATTCACACACAGTATTGACCATCTTCATACCACAGGATTATTCACACACAGCATTGACCATTCACAACCCACAGCATTATTCACACACAATATTGAACAACCTCAGGCAACAAGATTAATCACACATGGAACTGACCATTCACTGTCCAAAGGATTATTCACACACTGTATTGACCATCCTCACGCAACAGAACAATTCACGCAAAGTAATGACCATCCTCAGGCCACAAGATTATTCACACACAGTATTGACCATCGTACGGTAAGAGGATTAATGAAAACACTGTCCTGACGATCCTTATGTCACAGGATTGTTCACACATAGTAGTGAGGATCCTCAGGCCACAGGATTAATCACACACAGTATTGACCAACCTGAGGCCACAGGATTATTCACACACAGTATTGACCAACCTGAGGCCACAGGATTATTCACACACAGCGTTCAATAAACTCAGGCAACAGGAGTAATTACACTTGGAACTGACCATTCACTGTCCAAAGGATTGTTCACACACTGTATTGACCATCCTCAAGTCACAAGATTATTCACACACAGTATTGACCATCGTACGGTAAGAGGATTAATGAAAACACTGTCCTGACGATCCTTATGTCACAGGATTGTTCACACATAGTAGTGAGGATCCTCAGGGCACAGGATTATTCACACAGTATTGACGATTCACATTCCAGAGCAGTATTCACACACAGTATTGATGATTCACAGGCCAAGAGTTATTCACACACAGTATTGACGATACATAGGCCAGAGGATTATGCACACGTGGCATTGACCATTCTCTGTCCAAAGCATTATTCACACACAGTATTGACCATCCTCAAGCCACACGATGGTTCACACACAGTATTCACCATCCTCAGGCAACAGGATTATTCAACACAGTATTGACCATCCTCAGGCCACAGGAATATTCACACACGCTATTGACTATTATCAGGCCACAGGATTATTCCTACACGGTATTGTCCACCCTCAAGCCACAGGATTTTTTGCACACAGTACTGATGATCCTCAGGCCACAGGATTATTTTCACATGGTATTAACCATCATCAGGCCACAGGATTAATCACACGCTGCATTGACCATTCTCACGCTACAGAATTATTCTGACACAGTATTGACCATCCTCAGTTAACAGGAATATTCACACACCATATTGACCATCCTCCTGCCACCGGATTTGTCACACACAGTATTGACCATCCTCACGCAACAGGATGAATCACACATGATATTGATCATCCTCAGGCCACAGGATTATTCACACGCAGCTCTGACCCCCCTTAGGCCACAGGATTAATGAACACACTGTCTTCATCATTTACAGATCACAGATTCATTCACACACAGTTTTGACCACCCTCAGGCCGCAGGATTATGCGCAGATAGCACTCACTACCCTCAGGCCACAGGATTGTTCACACACAGTAATGATCATCCTTAGTCCAAGGGTTATTCACACACAGTATTCAGTGCACAGGATAGTTCACATACTGTATTGACCAACCTTAGGCCACAAGATTATTCCCACACAGTAGTGACCACTCTCAGGCCAACAGGACTATTCCCATACATTATTGACCATTCTAAATCCACAGGATTACTCACACATAGTATGGACCGTCGTCAGGCAACAGGATTATTCACACAAAGTATTGACAATCCTCAGGCCACTAGATTATTCATACACAGTATTGACTAGTACATGGCCACAGGATTAATGAATACTCGGTCTTCAATTTGTAGGTCACAGGATTTTTCCCACATAGTATTGACAATTCTGAGACCACATCATTATTCACACACAGTATTGACCAGCATTAGGCCACAGGATTAATTAACACTGTCTTGACCATTTACAGGTCACAGGATTATTCCCACACAGTATTCACCATCCTCAAGTCACGGGATTGTTCACACACAATATTGACAATCCTCAGGCCACAGGATTATTCACACATTGTATTGATCATCCTCAGACCACAGGATTATTTATACACAGTATTGACAGTACACAGGCCGCAGGATTACTCTCACACAGTATTCACAATTCACAGGCCACAGGATTACTCAGACACTGTATTGAAAATCCTCAGGCCACTGGATTATCCACACACAGTCCTGACCATCCTCAGGACACACTAGTATTCACACACAATATTCAATATTCCCAGCCCACAGCATTATTCACACACAGTATTGATTGGAACACGGCCACAAGATTAATGAATACACTGTCTTGATGATTTACAGGTCACAGAAACATTCGCACCCAGTATTGACCATCCTCAAGCCACAAGATTGTTCACACTCAGTATTGACCGTCCTCAGACCACAGTATTATTCTCACACAGTCTTGACCATCCTCAGGCCACAGGATTATTCACACACAGTTTGGCTGTCCTCAGGCAACATAATTTTTCACACAATGTATGGATCATTCTCAGGCCACAAGATTATTCACTCGCTGTATTGAAAATTCTCGGGCAACAGGATATTTAACACACACAGTATTGACTATCCTTCGGCCCAAATGTTATTCCCACACAGTATTGACCATTCTCAGGTCACAGGATAATTCGCACACACTATTGACCACCATACGGCCACAGGATTAATGAACTCACTGTCTTGACCATTTACACGTCACAGGATTATTTCCACGCAGTATTGACGAGTCTCAGGCCACAGCAATATTCACACACAGTATCAACCATTCACAGGGCACAAGATTATTCACATACAGTATTGACTAACACACGGCCACAGGATTAATGAACACTCGGTCTTCAACATTTGCAGGTCACAGGATTGTTCCAACATAGAATTGACAATCCTTAGGCCACATCATTATTCACACACAGTATTGATCAGCCGATGGCCACAGGATTAATGAACACACTGTCCTGATCATTTACAGGCCACAGGATTATTCCCACACAGTATTGAAAATCCTCAAGGAACAGGAATTTATACACAAAGTATTCACCATCCTCAGGCCATGGATTATTCACACACAGTATTGACAATCCTCAAGCCACAGGATTTTTCCGACACAGTATTGACCATCCGCTGGCCACAGTATTATTTGCAAACAATATTGACATTGCACAGGACACAGATTATTAACACATAGCATTGACCATCCACAGCCCACAGGATTATTCTCACACAGTATTGCCCATCCTTAGGCAAAGGGCTATTGACACACAGTATTGACAATTCACAGGCCACAGGATTACTCACACACATTATTGACCATCCTCAGGCCACAGGATTACTCACACAGTGTATTGACCACTCACAGACCAAGAGGATTATTCACACACAGAATTGACTATCCTTAGGCCAGGGCTATTTGCACACAGTATTTACGATTCACGGGCCATAGGATTATTCACAGACGTTATTGACTGCCGTCAGTCCACAGGATTATTCACACACAGTATTTGAACATTCACAGTGCACAGGATTATTCACATTCAGTATTGACCATCCTCGAGTAGCAAAATTATTCACACACATTATTGTCCAGCCTCAGGCCACAGATTAATTACACACTGTATTGACAGTACAGAAGCCACAGGAGTATTCACACACTGTATTGACCATTCTCAGCCCACAGGATTATTCACACACGGTATTGACAACCATACGGCCACAGGATTAATAAACACAGTGAGTTGACCATTCAGTACAAACAGTACTGAACATGAACAGGCCACAGATTATTGATTCACAGCATTGACCATCCACAGGCCACATTATTATTCACTCACAGTATTGACCATCCTTAGACAAAGGGTTATACACACACAGTACTGATGATTCACAGCCCATAGCATTATTCACACACAGTACTGACTGCCCTCAGGCCACATTATTATTCACACACAGTATTGACCATCCTCCGTCCGCAGGATTACTCACACACAGTATTGATCATCCTCAGGTCAATGGTTATTCACACACAGTATTGACAATGCTAAGGCCATTAGATCATTCACACACTGTATTGACCAACCTGAGGCCACAGGATAAATGAACACATTCTTTTTACCAATTAACAGGTCACAGGAATATTCCCACACAGTACTGACAATCCACAGGGCACTGGATTATTCACACACAGTATTGAACATCCTCAAGTTCAGGATTACTCTGACACACTATTGACCTTTCACAGTCCACAGGATTGTTCACACACAGTATTGACCATTCACAGTCCACAGGATTATTCACACACAGTATTGACCATTCACACTCCACAGGATTATTCACACACAGTATTGACCATTCACAGTCCACAGGATTATTCACACACAGTATTGACCACCATACAGCCACAGGATTAATGAACACACTGTCTTGTTCATTTACATGTCACAGGATTATTCACACACAGTATTGACGATTCTCAGGCCACAGCAATATTCACACAGAGTATTGACCATCCTCAGGGCACAGGATTATTCACACACAGCATTGACTAGCACATGGCCACAGGATTAATGAACACTCAGTCTTCAACATTTGCAGGTCACAGGATTATTCCCACACAGTATTGACCATCCTGAAGTCACAGGATTATTCCCACACAGTATTGACCATCCTGAAGTCACAGGATTATTCCCACACAGTATTGACCATCCTGAAGTCACAGGATTATTCCTACACAGTATTGACCATCCTCAGGCAACAGGATTATTCATAAACGGTATTGAACGGCCTCAGGCAACACTATTGTTCACACACAGTATTGACCATCCTCAGGACAAGGGTTATTCACACATAGTATTGACCATTCTCAGGCCACAGGATTATTATCACACAGTATTGACTATCCTTAGGCCAAGGGTTATTCACATACAGTATTTCCGATTCACGGGCCATAGGATTATTCGCACACTGTATTGACTGCCCTCAGTCCAGAGGATTATTCACACAGTATTGAGCATTCACAGTACACAGGATTATTTACAAATCTCAGGCCACAGGTTAATTCACACACAGTATTGACAATCCTCCGTCCACAGGATTACTCACACATAGTATTGACCATCCTCGGATAGCAAAATTATTCACACACATTGTTGACCAGCCTCAAACCACAGGATTATTTACACACTGTATTCATATTACAGAGACCACAGGAGTACTCACACACAGTATTGACCATTCTCAGCCCACAGGATTATTCACACACAGTATTGACGAACATACGGCCACAGGATTAATAAACACACTGCTTTGACCATTTACAGCTCACAGGATTATTCACACACATTATTGACGATTCTCAGGCCATTGGATTATTCACACACAGTATTGACCAGCATAAGGCTACAGGATTATCCCCACGCAGTATTGACCATTCTCAGCCCACAGAATTATTCACACACAGCATTGACCATCCTCAGGTCACACGAGTACTCACACGCAATATTCAACCTTCTCAGCCCACAGGATTATTCCCACACAGTATTGCCCATCCTGAGGCAAAGGGAGATATTCACACACAGTATTGACTATCCTCAGGCCACAGGGTTATTCACACTGTGTATTGACCATCCTTAGGCCAAGGGATATTCACACACAGTATTTACGATTCACGGGCCATAGAATTATTCCCACACAGTATTGACTGCCCTCAGTCCACAGAATTATTCTCACACAGTATCGTCCATCCTCAGGTCACAGGAATATTCATACACAGTATTGACCATTCTCAGCCCACAGGATTATTCAAACACAGTATTGACGAACATACGACCACAGGATTAATAAACACACTGCTTTGACCATTTACAGCTCACAGGATTATTCACACTCAGTATTGACCATTCACAGGCCAGAGGATTGTTCACATGTAGTATTGATCATACTCAGGCCAAGGATTAGTCTCACACAGTATTGACCATTCACAGGCCACAGGACTATTCCCACACAGTATTGGGTATTCTCAGGCCAGAATATTATTTACATACAGTATTGACCATCCTGAGACCACAGAACTATTCACACACAGTATTGTCCGTCCTCAGGTCACACGACTATTCACACACAATATTCAACAGTCTCAACCCACAGGATTATTCCCACAGAGTATTGACGATTCTCAGGCCACAGGATTATTCACACACAGTATTTACCATCCTCAGACCATGCGAGTATTCACACACAATATACAACATTCTGAGCCAACAAGATTATTCACTCACAGTATTGACCAGCATAAGGCTACAGGATTAATGGACACATTGTCTTGACCATTTACAGATGGCAGAATTATTTCCATACAGTATTGACCATCCGCAGGCAAAAGAATTATTCCCACAAAGAATTGACAATCCTCAAGCCACGGGATTTTTCACACACAGTATTGACCATCCTCAGGGCACAGGGTTATTCCCACACAGTATTCCCACTCTGGGAATCTCTCACACAGACTCTGGGACACTGAGATTCTCACACACAGACACACACACACTCACTCTGGGACTCACACACACACTCACTCTAGGACACTGATTCTCACACAGTCTCTGGGACACTGAGATTCTCACACACGGACTCACACACACACTCTGGGACTCACACACACACTCACTCTGAGACTCTCACACACATATTCTGGGATTCACACACACACACTCTGGGACACTGATTCTCACACACTCTGGGACTCACACACACACACTCTGGGACACTGATTCTTACACACTCTGGGACTCACACACACACACTCTGGGACACTGATTCTTACACACTCTGGGACTCACACACATACTCTGGGACACTGATTCTCACACACTCTGGGACTCACACACACTGGGACACTGATTCTCACACTCTCTGGGACTAACACACACACACACTCTGGGAAACTGTGATTCTCACACACTCTGGGGACTCTCACACACACACTGGGACAGTGACTCTCTCACACTCTGGGATTCTCTCACACACACACACTGGGACTCTCTCTCTCTCTCACACACACACACACACACACACACTGGGACTCACACACACACACACACACAGAATCTGGGACTAACACATACACACACTCTGGGAAACTGTGATTATCACACACTCTGGGACTCACACACACACACACTCTGGGACACTGATTCTTACACACTCTGGGACTCACACACATACTCTGGGACACTGATTCTCACACACTCTGGGACTCACACACACTGGGACACTGATTCTCACACTCTCTGGGACTAACACACACACACACTCTGGGAAACTGTGATTCTCACACACTCTGGGGACTCTCACACACACACTGGACAGTAACTCTCTCACACTCTGGGATTCTCTCACACACACACACTGGGACTCTCTCTCTCTCTCTCTCTCTCACACACACACACACACACACACACACACACACACACACACACACTGGGACTCACACACACACACTCTGGGACTAACACATACACACACTCTGGGAAACTGTGATTATCACACACTCTGGGACTCACACACACACACACTCTGGGACACTGATTCTTACACACTCTGGGACTCACACACATACTCTGGGACACTGATTCTCACACACTCTGGGACACTGATTCTCACACTCTCTAGGACTAACACACACACACACTCTGGGAAACTGTGATTCTCACACACTCTGGGATTTTCTCACACACACACACTGGGACTCTCTCTCTCTCTCACACACACACACACACTGGGACTCACACACACACACTCTGGGACACTGATTCTCACACTCTCTGGGATTCCCTCTCTCACACACACTATGGTATCCCTTCACTAACACACACGCTGGGACTCTCTCCCTCTCACACACACGCTAGGACACTGATTCTCTCACACACGCACTCTGGGACACTGTGATTTTACACATACTCTGGGACACTGATTCTCACACACACTCTGGGACTCTTATTCTCACACACTCTGGGATTCCCTCTCTCACACACTCTGGGATTCCCTCTCTCTCACACACTCTGGTATCCCCTCAATGACACACACTCTGGGACTCTCGCTCACACACACACATGCTGGGACTCTCTCTCTCTCTCTCTCTCTCTCTCTCTCTCGCGCACACACACACACTCTGGGACACTGAGATTCACGCGCACACACACTCTGGGACTCTCTCACACACACTCTGGGACTCACACACACACACTCTGGGACACTGTGATTCTCTTACACACACTGGAATTCTCTCGCACACTCTGGGACACTCAGGGAATCTCTCTTACATTCAGGGATATCCTTACACACCATAGGACTCTGGGACTCTGGCACTCACTCTGGAACTCTCTCTCACTCACTGTGGGATTCTGTTACACACTCTGGGATTCCCTCTCACACACTGTGGATTGACACACACTTTGGGACTTTCTTGGATTCTGTCATGCACTCTAGGAATCCCTAACACACTCTGGGACATGCTGGGATGCTCTCACAATCTGGGATTCCCTCTCACACACTCTGGGACTCTCTGGGATTCCCTTATGCAATCTGGGAGACTGGGACTCTCTCATACTGACTCTGGGACCCTCTTCCACACACTCTGGCACACTGTGATTCTCTTACACTCACTGGGATGCTCTCGCACGCTCTGGGAGTCTCTCTTACATTCGGGGATTCCCTTACACACCATGGGACTCTGGGACTTTCTCACTCACTCTGGGACTCTCTCTCACTCACTGTGGGATTTCGTTCCACACTCTGGGTTCTCTCTCACACTCTGGGATTCCCCCTTTCGCACATACTCTGGTATTCTCTCTCACACACACACACACACACACACACACACACACACACACACACACACACACACACACACACACACACACACACACACAGGGATTCTCTGGGATGCCCTCTCTCAGACACAGCCTGGCACACCCTCTCTCACAAACACTCAGTGAAACTCGCACACACACTCTGGGATTCCCACTCTCACACTCACGCCGGGATTCTCTCACACACAATCTGGGACTCTCTGGGATTCCCTCTCTCTCAAACACACTCTGGGATTAAGTCTCTCACACACACTCTGGGAAACTCACACACACACACTCTGGGATGCCCTCTTGCCCACACACTCTGGGAAACTCACACACACACACTCTGGGATTCTCTCACACACACTCTGAGACTCTCAGGGATGCCCTCTCTCTCACGCACTCTAGGATTCCCTCTCTCACACACACTCTGGGACTCTCTGGGATTCCCTCTCTCACACACTCTCTGGGAAACAAACACATTCACTCTGGGATTCTCTCACACTCACGCACGGACTCTCTGGGATGCCCCCTCTCTCACACACACACTCTGGGTCTCACTGGGACTCCCCTCGCTCACACACACCCTGGGACTCCCCCTCACGCTCACACACACCCTGGGACTCCCCTCGCTCACACACACCCTGAGACTCTCTGGGATTCCCTCTCTCATAAACGCTCTGTGAAACTCGCACACACACTCTGGGATTCCGACTCTCTCACACACTCTGGGAAACACACACACTCACTCTGGGATTCTCTCTCACACACGCACGGACTCTATGGGATGCCCTCTCTCACACACTCTCTTGGACTCCCTCTCTCACACACTCTCTTGGACTTCCTCTCTCACATACACCCTGGGACTCCCTCTCTCACAAACGCTCTGTGAAACTCGCATACACACTCTGGGATTCCGACACTCTCAGAGTCTGGGATTCGCTCACACACACACTCTGGGACTCTCTGGGATTCCCTCTCTCTCTCACACTCTGGGATTCTCTCACACACAACCTGGAACTCTCTGGAATTCGCTCTCTCACACACACTCTGGGATTCCCTCTCTCATACACACTCTGGGATTCCCTCTCTCATACACAGGGACTCGCTGGAATTCCCTCTCTCACGCACAATCTGGGATTCCCTCTCTCAGGCACCCTCTGGGATTCCCACTCTCTCACACACTCTGGGATACTCTCTCTCACTCACATTCTGGGACTCTCTGGGATCCCCTCTCTCTCTCACATTCTGGGACACTCACAGACACACTCTGGGACACTGTGATTCTCTTACACACACTGGAATTCTCTCGCACACTCTGGCACAGTCAGGGAATCTCTCTTACATTTGGGATTCCCTTACACACCATAGGCTTCTGGGACTCTCTCACTTCCTTTGGGATTCTCTCTTACTCACTGTGGGATTCCCTTACATGCTCTGGGATTCTCTCTCACACTCTGGGACTCTCTGGGATTCTCTCACACACTCTAGGAATCCCTAACACACTCGGGGACACACTGGGATTTGCTTACACACTCTGGGATTCCCTCTCTCACACACACTCAGGGACTCTCTGGGATTCCCTCTCTCAAACACACTCGGGGATTCCCTCTCTCACACACACTCTGGGATTCCTTCTCACACACAATGTGGGACTCTCTGGGATTCTCTCTCTCACACACACTCTGGGAATTGCCCTTTCTCACACACTCTAGGATTCCCCCTCTCTCACACAAACTCTGGGATTCTCTCACACACACTCTAGGACTCTCTGGGATTCCCTCTCTCTCACACACTCTGGGATTCCCTCTCTCAACACTCACTCTGGGAAACTCGCACACACACCTTGGGATTCTCTCATTCATACTCTGGGATTCTCTCTCGCATACACACTCTGGGATTCCGACTCTCTCACACAGTCTGGGATTCGCTCACACATATACTCTGGGACTCTCTGGGATTCCCTCTCACACACACTCTGGGATTCCTGCTCTCTCACACACTCTGGGATTCCCTCTCTCACACACACTCTGGGATTCCGTCTCTCACACACACTCTGGGATTCCCTCTCTCACACACACTCTGGGATTCCCTCTCTCACACACACTCCTGGGAAACTCGCACACACACTGGAATTCCCACTCTCTCAAACAATCTGGGACTCTCTCGGATTCTCTCTCTCTCTCTCACACACACTCTGGGACTCTCTGGGATTCCCAGTCTGACACACACTCTGGGATTGCCTCTCTCAACACTCACTCTGGCATTCCCACTGACATACACACTCTGGGAAACTCGCATGCATACTTTGGGATTCTCTCATTCATACTCTGGGATTCCGACTCTCAAACATAATCTGGGATTCCCTCTCTTACACACACTCTGGGATTCCCTCTCTCACACACACTCTGGGATTCTCTCACAAACACTCGGACTCTCAGGGATGCCCTCTCTCACACACTCTCTGGGATGCCCTCTCTCACAAAGACTCTGGGAAACTCGCAAACACACTCTGGGATTCTGCCTCACTCACACACTCTCTGGGATTCCCTCTCTCACACACACCTGAGACTCCCTCTCTCACACACACTCTGGGAAACACACACACACACTCTGGGACTCTCAGGGATGCCCTCTCTCACACGCACTCTGGGATGCCCTCTCTCACACGCACTCTGGGATGCCCTCTCTCACACGCACTCTGGGATGCCCTCTCTCACACGCACTCTGGGATGCCCTCTCTCACACGCACTCTGGGATGCCCTCTCTCACACGCACTCTGGGATGCCCTCTCTCACACGCACTCTGGGATGCCCTCTCTCACACGCACTCTGGGATGCCCTCTCTCACACGCACTCTGGGATGCCCTCTCTCACACGCACTCTGGGACTCTCAGGGATGCCCACTCTCACGCGCACTCTGGGATTCCCTCTCTCACGCGCACTCTGGGATTCCCTCTCTCACGCGCACTCTGGGATTCCCTCTCTCACGCGCACTCTGGGACTCTCTGGGATTCTCTCTCACACACTCTGGGATTCCCTCTCTTACACACTCTGGGACTCGCCCCTCTCACACACAATCTGGGAAACACACACACACTCTGGGATTCTCTCACACACACGCTCGGGCTCTCTGGGAATCCCTCCCTCACACACACTCCGGGATTCACGATCAAACACAGTCTAGGATTCCCTCTCTCACACACAATCTGGGATTCCCTCACAAACACACACTCTGCGATTCCCACTCTCTCACACACTCTGGGATTCCCTCTCTCAACACTCACTCTGGCATTCCCTCTCACATACACATTCTGGGAAACTCGCACACACCCTTTGGGATTCTCTCATTCATACTCTGGGATTCCCTCTCTCACACTCTGGGAAACACACATACACATACACACACACACACACACATACACATACACATACACATACACATACACATACACACAGGGATCCTCTCACACTCACTCTGGGATTCCCTCTCTCACACACACTGGCATTCTCTCTCACACAATCTGGGACTCTCTCGGATTCTCTCTCTCTCTCTCTCTCTCTCTCACACACACACGCTGTTGGATTCCCTCTCTCAAACACACTCTGGGATTAAGTCTCTCACACACACTCTGGGAAACTCACTCACACACACTCTGGGACTCTCAGGGATGCCCTCTCTCAAACACACTCTGGGATTAAGTCTCTCAAACACACTCTGGGATTAAGTCTCTCACACACACTCTGGGAAACTCACTCACACACACTCATGGATTCTCTGGGATTCCCTCTCTCACACACACCCTGGGACTCCATCTCTCACAAACACTCTGTGAAACTCGCACACACACTCTGGGATTCCAACTCTCACACAGAGTCTGCGATTCTCTCACACACACACTCTGGGACTATCTGGGATTCCTTTTCTCTCACACACTCTGGGATTCCATCTCTCTCACACACTCGTGGAAACTCGCACACACTCTGGGATTCCCACTCTCACACTCACGCCGGGATTCTCTCACACACAATCTGGGACTCTCTGGGATTCCCAGTCTGACACACGCTCTGGGATTGCCTCTCTCAACACTCACTCTGGCATTCCCACTGACATACACACTCTGGGAAACTCGTATGCATACTTTGGGATTCTCTCATTCATACACTGGGATTCCGACTCGCAAACATAATCTGGGATTCCCTCTCTTACACACACTCTGGGATTCCCTCTCTCTCTCTCTCTCTCTCTCTCTCTCTCTCTCTCTCACACACACACTCTCCTGGATTCCCTCTCTCACAAACACTCTGTGAAACTCGCACACACACTCTGGGATTCCGACTCTCTCACAGAGTCTGCGATTCTCTCACACACACACTCTGGGACTATCTGGGATTCCATCTCTCTCACACACTCGTGGAAACTCGCACACACCCTGGGACTCCATCTCGCTCGCACACACCCTGGGACTCCATCTCGCTCGCACACACCCTGGGACACCCTCCCTCTCACACACACACACACACTCTGGGATTCTCTCACACACATTGTGGGACTCTCTGGGATGTTCTCTCTCACACACTCTGGGACTTCCTCTCTCTCACACACCCTGGGACACCCTCTCTCACACACAGGGATTCGCTGGAATTCCCTCTCTCACGCACAATCTGGGATTCCCTCTCTCAGACACCCTCTGGGATTCCCACTCTCTCACACACTCTGGGATACTCTCTCTCACCATCACTCTGGGATTCTCTCTCTCACTCACATTCTGGGACTCTCTCACACACAGTCTGGGACACTCACAGACACACTCTGGGACACTGTGATTCTCTTACACACACTGGAATTCTCTCGCACACTCTGGCACACTCAGGGAATCTCTCTTACATTTGGGATTCCCTTACACACCATAGGCTTCTGGGACTCTCTCACTTCCTTTGGGACTCTCTCTTACTCACTGTGGGATTCCCTGACATGCTCTGGGATTCTCTCTCATACTCTGGGAGTCTCTGGGATACTCTCACACACTCTAGGAATCCCTAACACACTCGGGGACACACTGGGATTTCCTTACTAACTCTGAGGTTCTCTTACACACTCAGGGATTCCCTCTCTCACACACAATCTCGGATTCTCTCTCTCACAAACACTCTGGGAAACTCACACACACACTCTGGGATTCTAACTTTCTCTCACACTCTGGGATTCCCACTCTCACACACTCTGGGAATTCCCTCAAACACTCTGGGACTTCCACCTTTACCCTCACTCTGGGATTCCCTCTCTCACACACACTCGGGGACTCTCTGGGATTCCCTCGCTCACACACACTCTGGGAAACTCACACACACACTCTGGGATTCCCTGTATCTCACACACTCTGGGATTCCTTCTCACACACAATGTGGGACTCTCTGGGATTCTCTCTCTCACACACACTCTGGGATTCCCTCTCTCAACACTCACTCTGGGATTCTCGCACACACACCTTGGGATTCTCTCATTCATACTCTGGGATTCTCTCTCGCATACACACTCTGGGATTCTGACTCTGACACACAGTCTGGGATTCGCTCACACATACACTCTGGGACTCTCTGGGATTCCCTCTCACACACAATCTGGGATTCCCACTCTCACACACACTCTGGGATTCTGTCTCTCTCACACACTCTGGGATTCCCTCTCTCACACACACTCCTGGGAAACTCGCACACACACTGGAATTCCCACTCTCTCGGATTCTCTCTCTCTCTCACACACACTCTGGGACTCTCTGGGATTCCCAGTCTGACACACACTCTGGGATTCCGACTCTCACACAGAGTCTGGGATTCTCTCACACACACACTCTGGGACTATCTGGGATTCCTTTTCTCTCACACACTCTAGGATTCCATCTCTCTCACACACTCGTGGAAACTCGCACACACTCTGGGATTCCCACTCTCTCACACACTCTGGGATTCCCCCTCTCACACACAACTCTCTGGGATTCCCTCTCTCTCACACACTCTGGGAAACACACACACACACTCTGGGATTCTACAAAAACATTCTGGGACTCTCAGGGATGCCCTCTCTCCCACACACTCTGGGATTGGCTCTCTCTCACGCACTCTGCGATTCCCTCTCTCACACACACTGTAGGATTCCCTCTCTCACACACTCTCTGGGATTCCCTCTCTCACAAAGACTCTGGGAAACTCGCAAACACACTCTGGGATTCCCACTCTCACGCACACTCTGGGATTCCCTCTCTCACACTCACTCTGGGATTGGCTCTCTCACACACACTCTGGGATTCCCACTCTCACACACACTCTGGGATTCCCACTCTCACACACACTCTGGGATTCCCACTCTCACACACACTCTGGGATTGGCTCTCTCACGCACACTCTGGGATTCCCACTCTCACGCACACTCGGGGATTCCCTCTCTCACACTCACTCTGGGATTGGCTCTCTCACGCACACTCTGGGATTCCCACTCTCACACACACCCTGGGACTCTCTGGGATTCCCACTCTCACACACACCCTGGGACTCTCTGGGATTCCCTCTCTCACACACACTCGGGGATTCTCTCTCTCACACACACTCGGGGATTCCCTCTCTCACACACACTCGGGGATTCCCTCTCTCACACACACATTCGGGGATTCCCTCTCTCACACACACATTCGGGGATTCCCTCTCTCACACACACACTCGGGGATTCCCTCAGACACACACTCTGGGACACTCTGGGATTCCTTCTCTCCCCAAAACTCGGGGACACCCTCTTTCAAACACACTCTGGGATTCCCTCTCTCTCACACACACTCTGGGATTCCCTCTCTCTCACACACAATCTGGGATTCGCTCACGCACACACACAATCTGGGATTCGCTCACGCACACACACAATCTGGGATTCGCTCACACACACACACTCTGGGACTCTCTGGGATTCCCTCACTCTCACACACGCTGGGATTCTCTGACACACAATCAGGAACTCTCTGGGATTCCGTCTCTCTCACACACTCTGGGATTCCCTCTCAGACACTCTGGGACTCGCCCCTCTCACACACAATCTGGGAAACTCACACACACACGCACGGACTCTCTGGGATTCCCTCCCTCACACACACTCCGGGATTCACTATCAAACACAGTCTGGGATTCTCACAAACACACACTCTGCGATTCCATCACAAACACACACTCTGCGATTCCCACTCTGGGACTCTCTGGGATTCCCTCTCACATACACATTCTGGGAAACTCGCACACACCCTTTGGGATTCTCTCATTCACACTCTGGGATTCCCTCTCACTCACACACACACACACTGGGATTCACTCTCTCACACACACTCTGGGAAACACACACACACACTGGGATTCACTCTCTCACACACACTCTGGGAAACTCGCGCACACACTGGGATTCACTCTCTCACACACACTCTGGGAAACTCGCGCACACACTGGGATTCACTCTCTCACACACACTCTGGGAAACTCGCGCACACACTGGGATTCACTCTCACACAATCTGAGACTCTCTCGGATTATCTCTCTCTCACGCTCACACACACACTGTTGGATTCTCTCTCTCACGCTCACACACACGCTGTTGGATTCTCTCTCTCACGCTCACACACACGCTGTTCGATTCCCTCTCACGCTCACACACACCCTGGGACTCCCTCTCACGCTCACACACACCCTGGGACTCCCTCTCACGCTCACACACACCCTGGGACTCCCTCTCACGCTCACACACACCCTGGGACTCCCTCTCACGCTCACACACACCCTGGGACTCCCCCTCACGCTCACACACACCCTGGGACTCTCCTCGCTCACACACACCCTGGGACTCCCTCGCTCACACATGCTCTGTGAAACTCGCATACACACTCTGGGATTCCGGCACTCTCAGAGTCTGGGATTCGCTCACACACACACACTCTCGGACTCTCTGGGATTCCCTCTCTCTCTCACACTCTGGAATTATCTCTCACACACTCTGGGACTCTGTGGGATTCCTTCTCTCACACACACTCTGGGAAACTCACACACACACTCTGGGACTCCCTCTCTCTCGCACACGCTGGGATTCTCTCACACACAACCTGGAACTCTCTGGAATTCGCTCTCTCACACACACTCTGGGATTCCCTCTCTCATACACAGGGACTCGCTGGAATTCCCTCTCTCACGCACAATCTGGGATTCCCTCTCTCAGACACCCTCTGGGATTCCCACTCTCTCACACACTCTGGGATACTCTCTCTCACCATCACTCTGGGATTCTCTCTCTCACACTCTGGGACACTGTGATTCTCTTACACACACTGGAATTCTCTCGCACACTCTGGCACACTCAGGGAATCTCTCTTACATTTGGGATTCCCTTACACACCATAGGCTACTGGGACTCTCACTTACTCTGGGACTCTCCCTTACTCACTGTGGGATTTCCTTACACGCTCTGAGGTTCTCTTACACACTCTGGGATTCCCGCTCTCACACACACTCTGGGATTTCCACTCTGACACACACACTCTGGGATGCCCTCTCTCACAGACACACTGGGAAACTCACACACACACTCTGGGATTCTAACTTTCTCTCACACTTTGGGATTCCCACTCTCACACACACTCAGGGACTCTCTGGGTTTCTCTCACACACTCTGGGAATTCCCTCAAACATTCTGGGATTTCCACTCTTACCCACACTCTGGGATTCCCTCTCTCTCACACACTCTGGGATTTGCCCTCTCTCACACGCTCTGGGATTCACTGTCACACACGCACTCTGGGATTCCCTCTGACACTCTGGGATTCCCTCTCTCTCACACACACTCTGGGATTCCCTCTCTCAACACTCACTCTGGCATTCCCTCTCACATACACACTCTGGGAAACTCGCACGCATACTTTGGGATTCTCTCATTCATACTCTGGCATTCACTCTCTCACACACACTCTGGGACTCTCTGGGATTCCAAGTCTGACACACACTCTGGGACTCCAAGTCTGACACACGCGCTGGGATTCATTCTCTCAACACACGCGCTGGGATTCCCTCTCTCAACACACACTCTGGGAAACTCGCACGCATACTCTGGGATTCTGTCCCACTCACACACACTCTGGGATTGGCTCTCTCTCACACACTCTGGGAAACACACACACGCACTCTGGGATTCTCTCACACACGCAAATGGCGTTGCATGTGGTTGGGGGGAACGGCGTTGCACGGGGTTGGGGGGGATGGGGGTGGGTGAACGGCGTTGCACGGGGTTGGGGGGATGGGGTGGGGGAACGGCGTTGCACGGGGTTGGGGGGATAGGGGTGGGGTGGGGGGATAGGGGTGGGGAAGGGGAACGGCGTTGCACGGGATTGGGGGCGGAACCGCGTTGCACGGGGTTGGGGGGATGGGGGTTGGGGAACGGCGTTGCACGGGGTTGGGGGGGAAAGACGGCGTTGCACGGGGTTGGGGGGGGGAACCGCGTTGCACGGGGTTGGGGGGGAATGGGGATGGGGATGGGGGTGGGGGGATGGGGATGGGGGGATGGCGTTGCACGGGGTTGGGGGGGGAACGGCGTTGCACGGGGTTGGGGGGGGAACGGCGTTGCACGGGGTTGGGGAATTGCATTGGGGGGAACAGCGTTGGAGAGGGTTGACGCGAACAGCATTGCACACAGTTGGGGGTAACAGTGTTGGGGGGACAGTGTTGCATGGGGTTCGGGGAACGGCGTTGTGGGGGGAACAGCATTGCACGGGGTTGGTGGGGAACGGCATTGCACAGGGTTGGGGGGACATGGTTGGGGGTGAATGGGGTTGGGGAGGAACGGCATTGCACAGGGTTGAGGTATGGCGTTGGAGGGGACGGTGTTGCACATGGTTGGGGGGACGGGGTTGGGGGAACGGCGTTGGGGGGTACAACGTTGCACAGGGTTGGGGGGACTGGGTTGGAGGGTACAGCGTTGCACGGGGTTGGGGGGACGGTGCTGCATGGGGTTGGGGGGGAACGGGGTTGGGGGGAACGGCGTTGCTCGGGGTTGGGGGGACGGTGTTGAATGGGTTTGGGGAACGGTTTTGGGAGGGGACGGTGTTGCATGGGGTTGGGGGGGAATGGTGTGGGACTGGTTTGGGGGGGGAAACGGCATTGCACTGGGTGGGGGGGGACGCGGTTGGAGGGACAGTTTTTACTCTGGGTTAGGGAGAACGGCGTTGCACAGGGTTGGGAGGAACGCCGTTACACGGGGTTGGGGGGAACAGCGTTGCACGGGGTTGGGGGGACAGGGTTGAGGGGAAACGGGGTTGGGGGGAATGGCATTGCACAAGGCTGGGTGGACGGGGTTGGGGGGAACAGGTTTGGGTTGGGGACGGCGTTGCACGAGGTTGAGGGAACGGGGTTGGGGGAGGGGCATTGCACAGGGTTGGGGACGGGGTTGGGTGGGGTTTCACGGGGTTGGGTGGGGACGGGGTTGTGGGAATGGGTTTGGGCGGGAACGGTGTTGCATGGGGTTGGACGGGTACGGGGTTGGGGGGAATGGGTTTGCACAGGGTTGGGGGGGATGGGGTTGGAGGGAATGGCGTTGCACGGTGTTGCACGGGGTTGGGCAGGGATGGGGCTGCATGGCGTTGGGCGGGGACGTCATTGCACGGAGTTGGGGGTACGGTGTTGTGGGGGCGGGGGGAGACGGTGTCAGACGTGGTTGATGGGAGCAGCGTTGGACGCGGTTGGGGGTGGGTGGGGGGACAGGAGCCCCCTGTAAATTGATGTACATCCCACCCAGCCCCTCAGAGCCCCCTGTACACATTGACACATTCCCCCCACCTCACCCCCCCACCTCGGATCCCCCTGGAAATACTGACACATTCCTCTGGTGTATTAATCCGTTCCTGAAAGTTTGTATAACCATCCCCACAAACACGCTAAATCAGCTTCTCTCAAGCTCCCACTCACAGTGAAAGCTAAAGCCCCCTCTACAAATGGGTGAAATGAACAATCCAAATGATACCCTTACATTCCCTACATCAAAGCAGTGACTACTCTTCAAGCTGACAATCTGGGCCTCCAATCAATCTCTCTGTTCTGGGAATTCACTTAGCAAATATTAAAGAAATATCCATTATGAACCTGACAGACCACCTTTCAGGGATTCCCCCTGAGGGAGAATGTGTATAGTGGGTATCTCCTGAATTGTCCCAATGGCTGGAAGTGTTTCTCCATCGAGATCCTCTGATTCAGAGTCCAGAAACTGGGGTGTGTGGAAGGACAGGACTGTGTGAGCTAGTGTATACCACATCTGACTGTGTCAGTCACAAAAATAAATCTCTCGCTTTGAGTCCTGTCATGGTCAGTGAGGATCAGTAATGGACGTCTGATTCCCTGTCTGGGAGAAAATATTCCTGTTTTGCAAGATCAACATTTTAAATTGAATATTCCCACGTATCAGAACTACCTCCAGAGTCAGCGATGAACAATGGACCCTAATTTACACCCAGACATCAATGAGACATAGAAAAATAGTCCTTGCTGTTTCAATAGCACAATCACAGCGCCACAGTCAAGCAAATGAGGGGATTGTTTCTCCCAAAAAAAAACTTTAGCAACACAGACAGAACGTTACCATTTAGCCCCAGGAGCCTGACTGCAGCTTAATAACATTTTTTGTTCTGATTAAAAGTTTGTAGGCGGCACGGTGGCACAGTGGTTAGCACTGCTGTCTCTCAGCGCCAGAGACCCGGGTTCATTTCCCGCCTTAGGCGACTGACTGGGTGGAGTTTGCACATTCTCCCTGTGTCTGCATGGGTTCCCTCCCACAGTCACAAGGATGTGCAGGTTAGCTGAATTGGCCATGTTAAATTGGCTGTAGTGTTAGATGTAGGAGAATGGGTCTGGGTGGGTTGCGCTTCGACGGGTCGGTGTGGACTTGTTGGGCCGACGGGCCTGTTTCCATACTGTAAATAATTTAATCTAATCAAATGGAAAACATTAAGTCTGCTTCTCTCTCTCTACATTACCTGCCAGTCTGTTTCAAATTTCCAGCAGCCACAGCATTTGTGTTTATTTTAGTAACATCATCGTTAACTTTTCAGAACTCACCCAGTTTCTGCAACATCTTTTGATCCACTTTGTATTGCAAACATTGCAAATTATTCTCTGGAATGTAGTCAGTGATTCCGTTCTTGAAGTGGAAATGATCACAGATTCCCGGGTGTTTGAGTGAAGTCATTTCTCCTTATCTCAGTCACTCAGGCTGCTCTCCATTTCGGAGACTGTGACCCACTGTTCTAGATTCCTATCAGCACAGACAGCTGCCAACATCAATACTGCCAATCTCTTTGGTCATAATATCCAGTTCAATGAAAACAGCTCTTATCACATGCAGTACAGGATCTCTGAATCTCACCCACTTCGTCAACAATCTCCAGAATCAGGAATAAGCCGGTGCCCCTCTGTTACAAACACTCTGATGGCAATGTGTGCTTCCTTCAGTGAGGAAAACAAATTTGCAACCATCTGTGTCCGTCTGTCTGCCTGAGGTTCCAATAAGTGCATTGATGGAAATCACATTGGAAAACCAAATCCCTTTCCAGGTGTTCAAATCACTTCATGCAGAATTTACAGACAAAGGAAATCTGTGTTATCGGGAGCATAATCTTATTAGTGACAGTCTGTTGCACACAGCAACATGATCCTCTCACAAACACAAGCCATTGTTCTATGTTGAAATTGAAATGTGAAGCCAAAAAGGTCATGTAAACAATCTGCTGCTTGTCACTTTAATAAATGAACTTGCTGATAAGAAAATGCCCAAAGTGTTATAAAGTTGAAGGTGTGTACTGTACCTTTAAGAGGGAGAGAACACTCTTCTGAACTGAGAGCTTATAACTACCTGTGTACCGTATATGACTGGCCAGCAATCCCAGAGTGTACTGGGAAAGCAAACAAATGTAACATTTGGCTGTGAAATATAGACCGGAGTTGGTTGCTGTTTTGACAATAATTCAAATTTAATCTATCAGTTTAAATTATACCCCAAGATTCCAAAACCCAATCGAATTTGTATTTATTGTTTTGCCAGCATCAAGCCAATGAGATGATCTGTTGGGGGCATATAAAGTGCAGACATTTTAAAAATTGGTCAGAGAGTAACTGCTGTCTGGGAGAGTTAACATCTTGCTCGCCAAGAAATTAGGAAAGTCTCTCAATCAAAGGGTACCTTTTCATATGAAACATACTCAGAATAAAAGAAGACAACGGCCCAGGGAGATCCCCAGACAGACGAAGAAAGACACAAAAGACAAGAGCCGCTATGTACTTTTGAAATTAAGTTGATGTAATTTTAATAAGTGTCTTATTGAAATAACATATTGTTATATAGCTGGAGGCAGATAATAAACAGTGAAGAGAAAGAGGGAGCTTAGATTTATGATTAGTTGTTTAATATTCACTTTTCAAGTTAAAAATAATTTGATGCTATTTTCTTTAAATAGTGGAATTTGTGATTTTTCTGTCACTCAGACTTTAACAGATTACGTGGTGAGGTGAACTTTTCTGGGTGCTTGGTTTCATTAACAGAGGGGTTCACTGTCATGTTGTAACAAAAGAAACACAACAAAGTACAGCACAGGAACGGGCCCTTCAGCCCATAATGTTGTGATGAATGTGACACCAAATTAAACTCATCCTTTCTGCCTATCTTTGTTCCACATCCTTGCATATCCACATGCTTACCCAAAAATCCCTTCAACACCCCTCTCATATCTGCCTCCTATACCATCCCTGGCAGCATGTTCCAGATTCCTACCAATCTCTGAGGAAAACATATTCGCCCTCACATCTCCTTTGAGCTCTCACTCTTTCCCCTTAAATGCATGTTCCATAGTAAAGATATTTCAGCTCTGGGTAGAACATTTTGACCGTTAACCCTGTGCATCTCATGACGCTGCGCTGACTGTCCCTAATTAGGCCATTCTTTCCCAAATGCGCATAAATCCTATCCATAAGAATTCTGTCCAAAGCTTCCCAACCACTGAGGTGAGACTCACCGGGCTATAATTTCCTGGATTGTCCCTATTTCCCTTCTTGAAGAGAGGAACACCAGTCCTCGACGACCTTTCCAGTGGCTAGCGAGGACTCAAAAATCTTGGCCAGGGCCCCAAAAATCTCCTGTCTTGCCTCTCTCAATAACCTGGGGTAGCTACCATCGGGCCCTCGGGATTAATCCACTTTAATGCTCTTCAAGAAATCCAACGCTTTTTTCTCGACCTCAAAATTGCCCGAGCACATTAGCCTGCTCCACACAAATCTCAGTATCCTCTATATCCTTTTCCTGGGTGAATGCCGATACAAAGTAATTATTTAGGATCTCGCCCACTTCCAGTGACTTCAAGCACAAGTTCCTTCCTTTAGACTTGACTGGCCTGACCTTCTTCCTAGTTATGTGGAAGCTGTGGAAAGGGTTCAGAGGAGATTTACTGGGATATGGCCTGGTATGAAAGGAAGGTCTTACAAGGAAAGGCTGAGGGAATGGAGGCTGTTTTAGTTGGAGAGAAGGTGGTCGAGAGGTGCCTTAACTGAGATCTATAAGATAATCAGAGGGTTAGATCGGGTAGCTATCTTTTCCACGAATGGTGAAGGCTAACATGAGAGGACATAGCTTTAAACTGAGGGGGGATAGATTAAGGACAGATATTAGGGGTACTTTCTTCACTCAGAGTGCAGTAGGCACGTGGAACGCCTGCCTGCAACAGTAGTAGAATCACCGACGCAAAGGGCATTTAAATGGGCATTGGACATCCATATGGGTAATATTGGAAGGGTGTCGGTTAGATAGGCATCAGATTATTTTCACAGGTCGGTCCCACACTGAGGGTCAAAAGGCCTGTACTGTGCTGTAACGATCCATGTTCATATCCTCTTGTGGGTAATTATCTCCAGAACGATTTGGGATTCACTTTAACCCTACTTGCGAAGGGCATGGCTCCTCCTTACTCTGCTCATTCCCTGTTTGTGTTCCTTTGAGCTTTTGTTTTAAACATTTCTCACATGCCATGCCAATTCTAGCTTCCCAAAATTTGCATTGGTTTGTTTTTTTCTCCCTTCTGACTAAATTCCCAGCCTCCCTCGTTATCCAAGGAGCCCTTACATTGCCAACCTTGTTTCTCCTCCCTCCTGAAACATGCTGGTCATGAACTCCGATCAGAAAGCCTTTACTGAACTCCCACGTGCCCAATGTGGCATTGTCTGATGACAGCTGCTCCCAGTTAACACTGCCTAGCTCCTGTCTAATACTGACATCAGTTTCAATCCCATAATTTAGAAACATCCCTCAGGGTCCTGTCCGTATCCTTATTCGTAGCTACCTTAAAAAAAACTTAAGTTGTGATCACTGTTTCCAAAATGGTCTCCCACTAAAAGGTCAGTCACCTGGCCAGGCTCATTCTGAAACAATGAAACCCTGAAGTGTTGAGCAGCCAGTTCTGTGCTTCTCCCAACCAAATTTCTGGAATGGCCACAATATCGGATCTGAGTTTATCTACCTTAGCTACGTTGCTCCTTGTGTTGAAATTAACACACTTCAGCCCATTCGTACTATGGTGTTCATTTCTCTGTATTCCTTTTCTGATTGACTCGTTTACATCTTCCTTCTTTCCTTCCTTCCTCATCCCCAGCCCCCCAACGTGCTGCCCTGCTACTGTGGTTCTCATGCCCTTGCCATTCTAGTTTAAACCATCACATGTAGCTGGAGTGAGTCTCCCTGTGAGGATATCGGTTCCCCTCTAGTTCAGGTCACCCCTGCTCCAGAAGAGGTTCCAATGATCCAAGATCCTGAAACACCCACTGTACCAGCTCTTCAGCCATGCATTCATCTCTGCTATCTTTCAATTCCTTATCTCACAAGCACATGGGACTGGTGGTAACGCAGTGATTACTACCCTCAAGGTCCTGCTTTTCAATCGTTCCCTACTTCCTGTGCTTACTGCTCAGGATCTCATCCCTCTTTCTACCCGTGTCGTTGGTAGCAATGTGCACCATGACCTCTGGCCTCCCATTCTCCCAATTCAGAATTTCATGCAAATGCTCAGAGATGTCCTTGACCCAGGCACCAGGGATACAACACCCCAGCCTGGAGTCTCGGACGCAGCTACAGTAACACCTGTCTATGCCCCCAACTAGCGGCTCTCCTCCTATTTTCGCTCCCTTGGATTTTGCCCGACCTTGTTCTACAGCAGAGTCAGTTATAGAGTCATAGAGTCCTACAGCACAGAGAGAGGCCCTAGGAGCCAGACTGATCCCTGGCAACCATAATGTCCATCCATGGCAACCCCATTTCCCTGCCCATGCCCCATATCCTTCTAATCCTTTCCTACCCATGTATTTGTCCAAATGCCTCTTAAATGTTGTTAATGTACCTGCCTCAGCCACTTCCACTGACAGCTCATTCCATATGAGAATCAGCATCTGTGTAAAAAAGTTGCTACTAACGTTCCCTTTTATTCTTTTCCCTCTAACCTTAAACTGCTGCCCTCTCGTCCTCAATTCTTCAACCCTGGGAAAAAGACTGAATGCATTCACCCTATCCATGCTTCTCATGATCATATACATTTCTATAAGATCGCCCTTATGTCTCCTATGCTCTGAAGAAAAATATTCCAGCTTGTCCAACCTCTCCCGATAACTCAGGCCATTGAGTTGTGGTGTTATAGACCTGGCTACCGCTATGCTACTCCCCTGAGAAGCTATCTCCAACAATACACCAGCTCTCTCTTCTTAAACATCCGCATCCAACCCCATCTTTATCCCCTGTATGATCCTCAGTGTGTCCTGCTGTTGCTCCAACCCGACCACGCGGACACCCACCTACCTGATGGAACCTGGATGTTTGGACTGGACAAGATCAGGGGTGTATTTAAACACAATGAATGGAATTCTGAAATAACATTTGTACTGAATGTAATGTAGAGCAGCGTGAAATGGAGGTGGATGACCTACGTGACTCGCTGTAAGGACACAGACAGTAGAATCTGAGGTGATCATGAATATATGGAGGTAGAATGTGGGAGACAAGCTGGGACTGTGTTGGGTAGTCATGGTCAGAGGGAACAAATGCTGGATGGAGGGTTTCAGCAGCTGATGGACTGACACTGAGGTGAGCTATCGGAAACTGAGCAAGTGACCACCATCTAATAGGACAGAGAAACTGATCCATCAGCCTGAAACTGACTGACCATGTGGCTGTCAGTGACTCCAACACAAGGGAATGGAAACAATGCTCAGAGCCTGTTTCTGTAACATTCAACACAACCAGGAATTGGAAAGTGAATAATGAGCTGAAAACAAGGCCACTGCTCTGTTAGAGTCAAAATCATTCAATGTTCAGTCACTGAATATTCTAACCTGCAGAAAGGAATTTCCCAGAATCACAGCAGAAGGGGAAAACAAGCTTGGCAGAGACAGAATGAAGCCACCGCCTGCATCAAAACAGCTCAGACCAAAGAGGCTGAATTCTCATCCAACTGACAAGCAATACAGATACTGTCAGAGTTACAGATCGAGTTCAGAATTATTCAGGAAACAGACTTACCAGATACACTGGTCGGTGGGGTGTGCCAAAGATCCATGAAGTAGCTTTGTGATGTGCCGTTTTTTCGGTGAGAAATGATTCTTTGTTTTCGCTAAGAAGAGCGGACGTGTAGTTCACTGATCACTAGATTTACAGACAAAGGAAACCTGATCAAGGACTCACAGGTCAATTACACTGTTAGTGACAGTCCATCGCACACAACAACAGCCTGTTACACAGAGAACAGAACAGATTCTAGTTTAACAGAGACACTCTCACAATGAACATCTGCTGCTTTAATAAAAATGTTACCTGTTTGAAGAAAAGGAACATATCACCGATACAGCGAGACTTTTAAACTGCCCAATGTAACTGCGGAGATTTTAACCAATTCAGTGATCACTTTTTCTATGTACTTTGAAGCTATTTTGAGCAGGGTATGTATCGTGGGGCGGTGTGGACTTGCTGGACCAAAGGGAAGGGATTCTATTCAATAAAATTGTCAACCTGTCCCACAGCAGGATGGGTAAGGCCCAAGGGGACTCTGTACCGGGGAGGGGTTGTGTCCCACAGCAGGATGGGTAAGGCCCGAGGGGTCTCTGTACCGGACAGGGGTTGTGTCCCACAGCAGGATGGGCAAGGCCCGAGGGGACTCTGTACCGGACAGGGGTTGTGTCCCTCAGCAGGATGGGTAAGGCCCAAGGGTACTCTGTACCGGGGAGGGGTTGTGTCCCACAGCAGGATGGGTAAGGCCCGAGGGGTCTCTGTACCGGACAGGGGTTGTGTCCCACAGCAGGATGGGTAAGGCCCGAGGGGACTCTGTACCGGGAAATGGTCATGTCCCACAGCAGGATGGGTAAGGCCTTGGACAAGTCTGGAACCGGGATGGGTAATGTCCGAGGGAAATCTGTGCCGGGGAGGCATTGTGTCCCACGTTAGGGTGGGTGAGGCCAGACGGGAATCTGTACAGGGGAGCGTGTCCCCCACAGCAGGATTGGTAAGGCCCGAGGGGAGTCTGTACTGGGGACTGGTTGTGTCCCACAGCAGGATAGGTAAGGCCTCAGGGGAGATTGCACCAGGGAGGGGTTGTGTCCCACAGCAGAATGGGTAAGACCTGAGGGGAGTCCAACCCGTAGAGGGGTTGTGTCTCACAGCAGGATGGGTAAGGCTTGAGGGGAGTCTGTACCGGGGAGTGGCTGTGTCCCGCAGCAGGATGGGTAAGACCCAAGGGGGGTCTGTACTGGGGAGGGGTTGTGTCCCTTGGCAGGATGGTTAAGGCCTGAGGGGAGTCTGTACTGGGGAGGGGATGTGTCCCATGGCAGGATGGTTAAGGCCCGAGGGGAGTCTGTACCGGGGAGGGGTTGTGTCCCATAGCAGGATGGGTCAGGCCCGAGGGGAGTCTGTACCGGGGAGGGATTGTGTCCCACAGCAGGATGGGTAAGGCCCAAGGGGACTCTGTACACATGTGGTTGTGTCCCTCAGCAGGATGGGTAAGGGGTCTGTGTCCCACAGCAGGATTGGTAAGGTCTGAGGTGAGTTGTACCGTGGAGGGGTTGTATCCCATGCAGGATGGGTAAGGCCTGAGGGCAGATTGCACCAGGGAGGGGTTGTACCCCACAGCAGGATGGTTAAGGCCAGTCAAGAGTCTGTACCAGGGAGAGGTTGTGCCTCACAGCAGGAAGGGTGAGGCCCAAGGGTACTCTGTACCAGGGAGGGTATGCGACCCAAAGCAGGACAGGTAAGGCTCAAGGGTAGACTGTACCGGGGAGGGGTTGTATCCCCCAGCCAGACGGTTAAGGCCCGAGAGGAGTCTGTACCTCAGAGGGGATGTGTCCCACAACAGAATGGGCAAGGCCCGAGGGGAGTCTGGACCGGGGAGGGGTTCGGACCCACAGCAGGATGGGTAAGGCTTGAGGGGAATCTGTACTGAGGAGGGGTTGTGTCCCACAGCAGGGTGGGTAATGTCCGAGGGGAGTCTATGTTGGGGAGGGGTTGTGTCCCACAGCAGGGTGGGTAATGTCCGAGGGGAGTCTATGTTGGGGAGGGGTTGTGTCCCACAGCAGAATGGGTAAGGCCTGAGGAGTGACTGAGAGCAAAGATTTACTTAGGGAGCTGAGGGGCAACATTTTCCACAGAGGACGGTTCATACACGGAATGGACTGCCAGTGGCGCATGGGAGAAACAAGAACAATTACAACATGGAAAAGACATTTGGGCAGGAACATGGAGGGGAGAAGGTTTGAAGGGCCATGGGCCAAACGCAGGGAAATGCAACTCATTCAGTTCTGGAAACCTGGTCAGCATTGATGACTTCAGCCAGAGAGTCATGCAGCACAGAAACAGACCCTAAGTCTTGGGTTATTGGGGGAGTGGACTATCGTGACAAGGCATGTTGTAAGACTGAAGTAAGTTAGAGAGATATGGATGGTCGTCTGGACTGGAGCAGGTTTCAAATGTGTGAAGTGATTGGTGAGAGGGGAGGAAAGTACAGAGATAGGAAATGTTTTTGGCATTAGAATGATTGAAGACACTGATCCACAAGACAAGCCATAGATACAGTGTGGGAGAGGGAACACAGAATGGAACATTCCCAGACAGCATTCCCACCCTCTCGTGGAAGGCCTGCTTTCCCCTCTTTTGTACTGATGCTCACTAAGACAGTACAGGCTTGGATTGATAACTGTGACACTCCCGATGTTGTCTTAGTACAAGAAAACTTGCAGTAAAGGCGGTGACTGAACCTGGGGTGTGTCTGTACTGTGCTCCCCCTCCAGCACTATAGCTATGTCATGTCCTGTTAGCTGATGTTTGGAGCCCTCTCATTGCTCTCTGTTCTGTGCACTGAGTGTGATCTTACCTCACTGCAGGATTTACTGAAGGCTCCAGATCTCCCTGCCCTGTGTCTCTCTGGCTGACAAACCATCTTCAATGAGAGATGGATGAGACACCCAGCAGCTGGGAAGTCTATTAGGTCAGGAACTTCCTGAGTACCTACAGACAGATAAGCAGAATGGGAAATTAGACTGATGCAGTGAGGGCTACACATGTCAAATGGCACTGAGTCCCACAGAAATCTGGAACATCCCAGTCTCCATCGTCGATCTGGAGTGGAGAAGTCTGTTTGCTCAGGATCTGGAGTAGCTGCAAGAGCGAGGCACATTGACAGAGGCAGCAATTAGACCCACACAGTGAGGGATACCACATGGAGAGATACTAAGTGATATCACCAGAGTGCAAGATCAAACAATTGTGCAGGAAGAAAGGGTTTTGATTCATGTTGCACTGGGATGGGCAACCTGTGAGCAGGCGAAGTGATGGCCTAGTGGCATTAAGTGAGACAATTTATCCAGAAACTCAGCAAATGTTCAATGGACACAGGTACAAATCCCACCATTGCAAATGAGAAAATGAGAATTAAATGCTTCAAAAAGATGTAATTAAAAACCTGTGAGTATTAAACAATTGCTGATGTTAAGAAAAATCCACCGTGTGCATTCATGTCTTTAGTGAAGTGATCTCAGGTGGGTCTATCCTCCGATTGTCCTCGACCCCGATAGCCCCGCCCTCCTGCTCATTGACCTTCTCAAGATGGCGGCTCTGAAGCCCGCGCTCCCTCTTCCCTCAAATAAATGGCGGCCGTGACCCTGGGCCGCTTTCCCGACAGGGACCATCATCTCCTTATCCGGGTCTGGAGGGTCTTTTTCGGATTTTTTTCACCTATATCCGCGTCTTGTGAATTCTCTCCGCTCCTTTCTCCCAGCAAGTCTCCCACACGCCGCTCTCTGAAGCCGATCGTAGCCGCACCGGGAGAAAGCTGTTCCATGACTCGCCGTGTCCTGGTTAATGTGACACTGCGCATGCTCTTCATAGAAACCAAACTGCGCGTGCGTCGGAGGTTGTCAGTGAGTTCATAGAGAATATTCATATCTGCACAGAATCACGGGGGAAATATCCGACATTAACAATTGCTCTGTCGAGTTACAGTCATTGAGATGGTTAATATGTAAATAGATTGTTCGGTCCAACTTAACCATACCAGCCAGGTATGTAAATTACCAATCGTTCTGGGAGTTTGAAAATAAGTTTGTTACTCAAGTTGTGTAAATCGATTGGAAATATGTTCATTGTCAGATTTACATCTGAACTATTTCTTTAAAATCTCACATTGGTTTATGAGAGGTGTTTAATGCTCCGCCATGCCGTGGCAATGATCAATCCTGCAAAGCAGTTTGCTTTCTGACCAATCCTGAAGCGTTCACTCCACAGAATGCATTGGCCCCTCTCCTCACTCACTCTGGTTGGAGGACCGGCCGCTGCTCGGTCCTCCAGTTCCGCCCCTTCCTTCCAAAGGCAGAGGTGATTCAGGTGCGACTCAGCAGTTAAGCAACAGAAACATTAACGGACAAGGGAAGTTGGAGTCGATGCCTTGTGATGCAGGGAAAATATCCCGAATCTTGGACCGAGAGACCGGCGTTCAATTCACAGGTACTGCAGGTGTGTGTAAAAACAACTTTGAACAGGTTCATGAGGGAAAATAAGGGAAGTCAGGAACCGAGTAAAAACAATAGAAAACCCATACAATGTGGTGGTGCTCTCAATAGTCAGATGATTTTAGTCTTTACCAAGTGTTTCACGGTCCCAGTACAGTCTGTTCTACTCCTCCTTGTGCACATATACCACGATTGTGGGGTAAAGTGTTGTGGTGGGATATAAAGGTGCTTTTCTAGAACTCACTCGGTTTTGGAGTTGAAAATGGGTGAGAAAGAGTAGGGTTTTGTATGGAGTTACCTGTTCCCCTCCTGCTGCAGCATCTCATTATTGCCCTGACTCTACCTCGTACATGTTTGGTAGAGATCACTGTCATTTCATAAGTCCACAATACAAGATCCGTCACGCTGTTTCGGACAGCAGAAATCTCTTTTAGCACTATAGTCGTGACATGCATGAACCTGTTGCAGTGCTTCAAACTCCATGACAGACTCGGTCTGGAACCTCCTCTATCCTTAAGACTTTATGCACTGCTTGCACTTTTCCATTTCCCCTTTGCACGTTCCCTTTCCAACCCACCCCACCTGTATCATTCCACAGCTGGAGCTGTCAAGGGCAGAAGTCTGTGGAATAGCCTCCCTAACCTTCTCTATCTTCCTTTTAAGATGTATTTTAAAATCATTCTCTTTAATCAATGTTTTGATCATCCATGAAGCACCTTAGGAGATTTGCCATTGTGAAAGTTCCATACAATGCAAGTTGTTGTTGGTATTGCCATACATTAGGAGAAACAGGAATGATGCAGTCAAAATTCTAACAAGAAAGTCACTGATAGGTGCAATGTATAGGCCACCAAATAATTACATCACATTGGCATGGGCAATAAACAAACAAATAAATAACTAATGCCTGTACAAATGGTACAGCTATTATCGTCGATGGTTTTAATCTACATGTAGATTGGTCAAACCAGCTCAGTCAAGGTAGCCTTGAGGAGTTCACTAAGTGTATTCATGATAGTTTTCTTGAACAGTATGAAATGGAACTGACAAGGGAGCAAGCTATCCAAGATCTGGCCCTGTGCAATGAGGCAGGAATAATTAATGACTTCAGAGTTAGCGATCCCCTGGGAAGAAGCGATCACTGTATGGTTGAATTAGAATACATATGGAGAGTGTGAAGATAAAATCTATTAACTGGGTCCTGTGCTTGAACACTGGGAACTACAATAGAATGAGAGAGAATCTGGATAAAGTAGACTGTAAACAAAAATTTTATGGTGGGAAGTTGATGAGCAGTGGAAGATTTTCAAAGACATTTTACAAAGTGCTCAGCAAAGATGTATTCCAGTGAAAAGGAAGGACTGTATGAAAAGGTATACTCGGCAATGGGTATCGAAGGAAAGTGATCAAATTAGACCCTAAGAACATAAGACATAGGAGTGGAAGTAAGGCCATTTGGCCCAGCGAGTCCACTCCGCCATTTAATCATGGCTGATGGGCATTTCAACTCCACTCACCCGCATTCTCCCTGTAGCCCTTAATTCCTTGTGACATCAAGAATATATCAATCTCTGCCTTGAAGACATTTGGTGTCCCAGCCTCCACTGCACTCCGTGGCAATGAATTCCACAGGCCCACAACTCTCTGGCTGAAGAAATGTCTCCGCATTACTGTTCTGAATTTACCCCCTCTAATTCTAAGGCTGTGCCCACCGGTCCTAATCTCCTCACCTAACGGAAACAATTTCCTAGCATCCACCCCTTCCAAAACATGTATTATCTTGTAAGTTTCTATTAGATCTCCCCTTAACCTTCTAAACTCCAATGAATACAATCCCAGGATCCTCAGCCGTTCCTCATATGCTAGACCTGTCATTCCAGTGATCATCCGTGTGAATCTCCGCTGGACACGCTCCAGTGCCAGTATGTCCTTCCTGAGGTATAGGGACCAAAACTGGACACAGTACGCCAAATGAGGCCTAACCAGAGCTTTATAAAGTCTCAGTAGCATAACGCTGCTTTTATATTCCAACCCTCTTGAGATAAATGACAACATTGCATTCGCTTTCTTAATCATGGACTCAACCTGCATGTTGACCTTTAGAGAATCCTCGACTAGCACTCCCAGATCCCTTTGTACTTTGGCTTTATGAATTTTCTCACCGTTTACAAGGTAGTCCATGCTTGTATTCTTTTTTCCAACGTGCAAGACCTCGCATTTGTTCACGTTGAATTTCATCAACCATTTCCTGGACCACTCTCCCAAACTGTCTAGATCATTCTGCAGCCTCTCCACTTCCTCAGTACTACCTGCCTGTCCACCTAACTTCGTATCATTGGCAAACTTTGCTAGAATGCCCCCAGTCCCTTCATCTGGATAATTAATATATAACATGACCACGCAGGTAACCATGCCTGGGATCCAATCAACGACAAGTCTAGCAGTAACTTCAGTGCATTTGCCGAATGGGCAGACTGTTCAAGTGCAAGGAGTTATCCAAGCAGCTCAGTCTTCAGTCATACAGTCCCCTCCAGTTCAGACTGTTCAGATCTCTACTATATCTGAATGTGAGGACTCCAAGGATGGATATGCTATCATGTGGATAGCATGACTGACTCTCAGAAACGTAGAGAAATTCTATTGAGACAGCCTTCATTCAGGAAAATCCTGAATGAACTTTCTTCTGATCCCCTGGTGTGCCAAGAAATTGATGAGGAAAAATCAGAAGAAGAGTCTGTCTCAACTGTTACTACAATGACGATGCAGACACCCATCTATCAGACTATCAGCAGACAATTCATTGCTATCACACAGCGGGGGAGCAATTCAGCTGGCCAGCAATGGTTCAGATGGAGTGCAAGGACTCCAGACACTAACAATGACCAACGCAGCTACAGCCAAGGTTGGAGCAGCCATTGTACAGTATGCAAAGAGCCCCGATGGACAGCAAATCTTTGTTGAAAATGTGTTGCTGGAAAAGCGCAGCAGGTCAGGTAGCATCCAAGGAACAGGAGAATCGACGTTTCGGGCATAAGCCCTTCTTCAGGAATCAGGCAGCATCCAAGGAACAGGAGAATCAACGTTTTGGGCATAAGCCCTTCTGTGCCAGGCAGCCAAGTGCTTGTACGAGGTGCTGCTGAAGATGTCCAAACCTATAAGATCCGTACAACTCCTAACTCCACTGCTGGCCAGGGAATGGTTATGGCATCTTCACCAGTCCTGCAAAGCCAGTCCCAGAATGCTGAAGAAACCACTCAGAAATGTGAAATCTGCCTCATGAAAAACAGGGAAGCGGCTCGAGAGTGCCGTCGCAAGAAGAAAGAGTATGTGAAATGCTTGGAGAATCGGGTTGCTATTCTGGAAAATCAAATTGAAAGAGAAGGTGTACAAAGTGGCCAAAAACAGCGTGAAACTAGAACTGGGAAAATGTTAAAGGTCAACTGAAAGCCACAAAAGAGCTATAAAGAAAAGTAATATAGAACATGAGAAAAATAAACTAACACAGACTATAAAGACAGAGAGCAAAAGTGTATATAAATATATATAATGAGAAAAGAATGGCTAAAGTAAATGTTGGTCCTTTGGAAAATGAGAAGAAGCATTTAGTTATGGGATATCACAGTGGAGGATACTAATATCTTTCCAGTAACTAGCAAAGAGACAAAGGTAGGTGAGGATTTGGAAACTATCATTATTACGGAACAGCTAGTTTTAGACTGTTTGGAGGTAATTGAGCTAACCATAGAAAAGTCTTCTGACCCTGATGGAATTCCTCCCAGGGTACTAAAAGAGATGCCAGGAAAAACAGCAAATGCACTGGCAGTAATTTTCTAAAATTCACTGGACTCTGTGGCAGTCCCAGCATATTGGAAAACAGCAAAAGTGACACCACTGTTTTTAAAAGAAGGTGGACAAAAAGTGGGGAATTATATACCAGTTAGTTTATTCTCTGTAGTGGGAAAGATGTTTGGGTCTATTATCAAGGAAGAAATAACAGGGAATCTCGATAGAAATTGTCCCATTGTACAGATGCAGTATGGGTTCATGAAGGGCAGGTCATGCTTGACCAATCTTTTGGAATTCTATGAAGACATTTCAAACAAGGTGGACAATGGCGACCCAGTGGATGTGGTGTACCTGGATTTCCAAAAGACCATCAACAAGGTGCTGTGCAAGAGGCTGTTGCACAATATAAGGGTGCATGGCGTTAGCGGTAGAGTATTAGCATGGATAGAAGATTGGTAAACTAATAGGAAGCAAACTGTTGGGGACAAATGAGTATTATTCTTGCTGACAATCATTGACAAGTCGTGTGCCTCAGGGATCAGTGTTGGGACTGCAATTATTTACAACTGACACAGATGATTTGGAGTTGGAACTACATGTAGGGTGTCAAAGTTTGCATGTGACACCAAGATGATTAGCAGGACAAAGTGAGCGGAGGACTGTGAAACTTTGCAGAGCAACAAAGATACATTTGAGTGAGTGGGTAATGGTCTGTCAAATTAAATAGAATGTTTGTAAGTATAAAGTTTATACTCTTTGGTTATAGTAACATTTAAAAATAAAATCACTTGAATGTTAAAAATTTGCATCATTTGCTCTGCAGAGTGACCTGAGCATCCTTCTGCATGAAGGTTGGTCACCAGGTACAACAATCAGTTCAGAAAGCAAATGGAATTTTGTCCTTCGTTGCTGAAAGGAATGTGTTTAAAGGCAGAGGTTATGTTCCAGCTGTATTTGAGTGCTGGTGAGACCACCCCTGGAGTACTGCATGTAGTTTTTGTCGTCTTACTTGAGAAAGGATGTACTGGCACGAGAGAGGGTGCAGAGGAGGTTAATTAGGTTGATCCCAGAGTTGAGGGGTTTGGCTTAAGAGAGACTGAGTAGATTGGGATTATATTCATTGGAATTCAGAAGAATGGAAAGATATAAAATAATGAATGGAATGGATAAAATAGAAATAGAGAGATGTTTCCACTGGCAGGTGAAGCAAGGACAAGAGAGCATCATCGCAAGATTAGAGGCAGCAAATTTAAGACTGAATTGAGCAGGAACTTCTTGACCTCGATGGAATTCATTGCCCAGGGAAGTAGTTGATGCTAGTTCAGTAAATGTTTTTAAAGCTAGGTTAGATTTTTAAAAACGTAATTAATTAATGGACACGGTGAGAACATGGGTAAATGGTTCAGTGTCCACGAAATGATCAGCCATGATCTTATTGAATGGCAGAGCAGGCTCGAAGGGCAGGATGGCCTTCTCCTGTTCCTAGTTCTTCTGTTATACATCCCTCCCTCATTCGTGACTTGGAGGTGTTGGTGTTGGATTGGGATGGACAAAAGTAAAATTCACAGAACACCAGATTATTGGTCAACAGGATTATTTGGAAGCTTCTTCATCAGGTGGTTTTGAGATGCTGTTGTGTCATTTTTAACTCTTGTAACTCATGACCAGCAACAAAAGCCACGACGCAATCCGTATGCTCCAGCCAACAATGGGCCGCGGGTGATTGATGTCAGAGGCGGACCAATGGAAAGGCAGAGACAGCGCTGGAGGACCTGGCGGGGCAGTTGGTCCTCCGATCAATCAGGATGAATGAGGGGCGGGAGTAGACTATACCACGTGATCATCCTCGCAATCGGTTCGGGATGTGTGGACGGAGAGCCGTTGGTAAAGATAGAAATAAACAGCAGCAAGCGGGAGGGAAATGGTGTTGGTATG
Source organism: Chiloscyllium punctatum (assembly GCF_047496795.1). Lineage (NCBI taxonomy): Eukaryota > Metazoa > Chordata > Chondrichthyes > Orectolobiformes > Hemiscylliidae > Chiloscyllium > Chiloscyllium punctatum. Next base: position 36,555,366 of record NC_092790.1, on the reverse strand, counting down.
GGTTGAGAGGGTTCACAGACATTTGGTGCACATCGGAAAATACAAATTTGAAACTTAGTCCCGTTTTTGCAGTAAACGGGACAATGCCTCATCTCGCGATTGACTCGAGTAAGCGCCACCATCTTTATTCGGGGCAACGATTAACTGGACTTGTGCAGCCGCCAACTTTGTAGGGGGCAAAGTTCAGTGGGAGGCATGTGCAGCCTTCTCTGGTAGAGAGACAAAGGAAAGGATTTACACAGAGCATATTCACACCCAGAGAAATGGATCTTTTTCTGGATTTGTTTTGTCATTCGTTTAAATGATTTGGATGTGAACAGAGGCGGTATAGTTAGTAAGTTTGCAGGTGACACCAAAATTGGAGGTATTGTGGACAGTGATAACGGGTATTTCAGAGTACAATGGAATATTGATCGGATGGAACAATGGGCTAGGAGTGCCAGATAGGGTTTAATTTAGATAAATGTGAGGTGCTGCATTTTAGAAAAGCAAATCAGAGCAGGACTCACACATTGAATTGTAAGGTCATGGAGAGTCTTGCTGAACAAAGAGACCTTGGAATGCAGGTTCATAGTTCCTTGAAAGTAGCGTCGCAGGTCGATAGGATAGCGAAAAAGGCATTTCGTATGCTTCCCATTATTGGTCAGAGCATTGAGTAAAGGAGCTGGACAGGACATTGGTTCGGTCACTTTTGGAATATTGTGTGCGGTTTTGGTCTCCCTCCTTTCAGAAGGAGGCACTGAAACTTGAAAGGTTTGAGAATTGATTTTCAAGGATGTTGCCAGCGTTGGAGGATTTGAGTTGCAGGGAGAGGCATGATAGGCTGGGGCCATTTTCGCTGCAGTGTTATAGGCTGAGGTGTGATGTTTTAGAAGCTTACAAAAATCGTGAGGGACAGGGATACCGTAACTAGACAAGGGTTGGTGGAGCATAGAACTAGAGGATAGAGGTTTAGGGTGGGGGGTGGGGGGGAATTTAAAAGGAGCCTAAAGGGCAACTAAAATTGTAACATTTCAAAGGCATTTGAATAGGAAGTGTTCAGAGGGATGTTGGCCAAGTGCTGGCAAATGCGAATACGTTAGGTTAGAATACTTGGTTGGCACAGATGGGTTGGACTGAAGAGTCTGTTTCTGTGCTAGACATCTCTGACTGTGGGATCATAAAAGTGAACATTGCTCTGATTCATCTCTGGGCTCTTTGATGTCCACTTGTTTGTTAGCTTCCTTAGTCTCTCGTGTGTATTTTTGTTCTGTGTAGTATTTTACTATTACGTTCACAGACCTCTTTGTAAATGAATTGTCCACTGCTGCCCGGCTCCTGACCATATGCCCCATTATCAGGTTATTTTTTCCACAATATCTTTGACAGTCAAGAATTCTTTTTTTCCAATAAGTGAGTGGATTTTCCTTCCATTTCTGACAGTCAAATTCTGCATCATTTTCATTCCCTATAATTCATATTGCACTCCCTGAAACATCATGTGTATTTCTCCTTCCACAGATACCAGTGATCAAGGCCAAAGCTCTCTTGCCTGTTGAGAAGGTGATGTTTGACTTATTTGTACTGCTGCAGTTTGTATGGTGAAGGTGCTCCCACGACGTGGTTGGGTAGGAGATATTACAGATTATTCACTCAGAGATAGTGAAGAGTAGAAGATATCTGTACAAATCAACACATTTTTAATTTCACAAAAATATTGAGAACTTTTGACATAAGACCACAGATGGAGAATATTATATCCGGTGACCAAAACCATTACCAAATAAGCAATTTTTCAGGAATGACTTCAAGGAAGAAAGCAGATCTTAGATGGTAGGAATTCCAGACCATTTTGCCTTGGAATCTATAGAAACAGTCACACAGCTGAACCCAAAAATAAACACATCATTGAGAGTCTGAACTAAAATGAGTTGTTGAGATGTGAAAGGGTGTGTGGTGCAGGAAGATAGGAATGATTACAGCCAGGAATTAAGTCAAGGGTGTGAAAGTAAATTGCTGTTGCTTATAAATGGGAGCATTTTGATGGATCAGCAAGTACAAGTGAATACTTGGGCGGTAGAGTTCTCAATATTCTGAAGATTATAGGGAGGGTGATTGTGGGATGCTGGTCAGGAGTGGGTTTAGATAATGAAAGAGAGTTTCAGTAAATGAGCTGAGACTGTGGTGAGGTCAGGTGATATCAATGAAGTCGAAATAGTGGTCTTGGAGTGGGACTGTGCTGTTGCCCTCAGCTGTGGTATTCAGCTGTTTGTCAGTTTGTGAATCAAGTCTGTTACAAGCTCAGAAGCTGATTGGCCCTGGCAGAACCCAAACTGGGTGTCACTGAGCAGGTTATTGTGAGCATGTGCTTGACAGCACTATCGATGACAACTTCCAACACTTCACTGCTGAGGGAGTGTGGACTGATGGAGGGAAATTGGCTGGGTTGAATGTGTCCTGCGTTTTTGTGTTGAACAACACTACTGACATTTGGAAATGTTTCCCAGATGCCAGTGCTGGAGCACAACTTGTCTTGGTGGGCAGCAAGTTCTGGAGGAGAAAGTGAGGACTGCAGGTGCTGGAGATCAGAGCTGAAAATGTGTTGCTGGAAAAGAGCAGCAGGTCAGGCAGCATTCAGGAACTCATTCCTGAAGAAGGGCTCATGCCCAAAACATCGATTCTCCTCCTCCTTGGATACTGCCTGACCTGCTGTGCTTTTCCAGCTACACATTTACAGCAAGTTCTGGAGCACAGCCATCAGTATTATTGCCACAATGCGGCAGGGCCCATAGCCTTTACACTACTTGTCAATTTCTTGATCTGATTTGAAATGAGTTTTCAACCAATTCAATTCACATCTGTGAAGTCAGGGACCAATAGAGAAGGCTCATCCACTTGGCACTGCTGGCTGAAGATTGCTGCAAATGCTGTTGTCTTATCTGTTGCATGAATGTGTGAGGCTCCTCCATTAGTAAGGGTAGGGATATTGTGATGCTTCCTGCAGTGAGTTGTTTAATTGTCCATCACCATTCCTGACTAGGTGTGGCAGAACTCAGATCTGATCCATTGGTTGTTTGATCACATAGTTCTATTTGGTGTTGCTTGCACTGTAGCTTCACCAGGTTGGCACCACATTTTTAGGTATGCCTGGTATTGCTCCTGGCATGCCCTGCGGAACTCTCCATTGAACCAGGGTTGATTCCCCTGACTTGATGTTAATGGTTGAGTGGGGGATATACCAGGCCATGAGATTTCAGATTGGGCTGGAGTACAGTTCTGCTGCTGCTGTTGGACCACAGTGAGACAGAAGTTGCAGGGTCAAGAGGGCTGATTGTGTGGTTGTATTTTCCAGTGCACGAGAAAATACAATGTGGTCCATCCAGTTTCATTTCTTTGTTGAGTCTGTGCAGTGACTAATACAATGAGTGATTTGGTGGGCCACTGTCAAGAATGCAACTTTAAAAAAAAAGGATTTGTAATTTACACATGAAAGAAGTGAAACTATCATGGTATTCGAACAAATGAAAGACTGAACAGACAATCAAGGTATTTTTCAATGGATAATTTCAGTTACATCACACTGTAAATGTTTGCTACAAATTCCGTGCCTTAGAATTGTGCCCTCCACAATCACCTGATGAAGGAGCGGTGCTCTGAAAGCTAGTGTGCTTCCAAATAAACCTGATGGACTATAACCTGGTGTTGTGTGATTATTAATTGAGAATATTACAGCACTACTAACAGGGCTGCATGTAAACAAGCTCAGCCCAGTTAATCAATACATTCGGAAGGATTTCCTCCAAGTTTGATTACAGAATATTAGGCAAAACCGTCAACTTCAACCTGCAATGTTGCTCTTAACAAAAACTTCAGGCTGACACAAAGCTCCCCAACCCACTGCAATGTGGTAACCGGGCCCGGCCCAGGAATTGGAACTGGGACATTTGTGGACTGTGATCTCAAAGGAAGGGAGCAAACACAATTCTGACAGGTTAGTCCTCAAAGATGAGTAGCAAGTTTGAGACAAGGCAGGTGGTATGCCTTCTTACACTTAGTAAAGTTGCATTTCTTATTTACAGTCGTGTTTTGCAAAGTATAAAAAAACCAGTTTGTTTTCCGTGGTTCGGGAGTTTTATCCTCGTTGGTCACAGTTGCAGCCCCTCGCTCCCCAAGTCAAATCACAGGATCTATAACAAAAAAATAAACTGTACGTGCTGGAGATCTCAACCACAGAAACAAAGTGCTGGAGAAACTCAGCAGTTCTGAGGGTATCTGTGAAGTGAAAAAAATGTTACATTTGAAGTTCACTGACTCTTCATCTGAACGGACAAAAGGTCATGAGACTTGGAGCTTACACTGTTTTATTCCCCTCAGAGATGCTGCTGGACCTGATGTTCTCCAGCACTGTGCTTTCTATAGTGAACTTTATTTACAAAACAGATTGGAAAAATACTAATCTCCAAAAGTGAAAGGTTCATTGCAAACATGAGCATAGTTTCTACACTTGAGTTACACAAGCACGTCTCGGTTTAAAAACAAGATTTAACTCACAATAATATTCCATCTCAAAATTAGCCAAGTTACACCAGTAATAAAGCTCCTCCACCCAATGAGGCACTTCAGCACAACATCCTGCAGTGTTACACACAGCCACCTGTACCAAAGAATGATCACATGTCACAAAATTGAAGGCCAAGAGCATGTCTCTTTAAAGGAGCTGAAGTCAAACTCAATTTTTGGAAGGGTTTTTATTAAACCTGATCGAACATTTAAATCTCAGAGCATAATCTTTCCTTTTTTAAACAAAGTGTGTGGGAAACATCCCACATCTTGTTAAAGGTTCAGATCAGTCTGATACATAGAGCCAACGTTCAAGCAAACATCACACTTTCCATTCACTTCTACAAAGGGCTGACATCACATTTCTTCAGGATTTAAAGTATTTTATAAATTGTTTGTAAGCTCATTTGTCACGTTAAAGAACTGGATAATGAATGCCATTGTATTCAATAAGAGTGAAGCCTGTGACAGCAGATTTATCTTTGGAGGGTAGTGTATGTGCTTTCTAAGTTCTGGGAGCACTTTGGGAGACTGCTCCCAGATGGTGTTAGTGAGCATATCTGGAATGCACTGTTTAGATTTGGGAATCCTTGGGAGACAATCTGTGGTCCCACTAATACTTGGCTTGTGTTGTTGGTGTACAGTAAGCAATTCATAAAGTTACTTATGTATTGTTGTTGACTACCTGAATGGTATTCAAATCTGCCAGGTTGCCTTCAATAGTGTAAATGCATCTATTGTAAATGTTTTACAATATTCCAGAACTGCCCAGTGCTTGGCAAATTCAGGGGGGACAAAAAATCACATTGAGTAATTTGAAATTAAGAATCCAAGAGGATGTAACCACTGAAGTATTCAATTCAAATAGTTAAATGGAGTGCTCACATTTAAAATACCTGTTATCCATAGGAATGGATGGACTGACAGAATTGGGACCAAATTCCTGGCTGGGGAGTGTGAAATGTGCTTTGATAAAGTCACCTGCATTTACCAACAATAATTTGGCAAGCTCGGAAATTTAAAAAACAATACGAGCTTCATTGCTGCTCCAGTCGGGTCACAAACTCTGTGAAAAAAATAACAATGTTCAGGTTTATTGCATACACTCTGAAACACGTGTTCCTTCTACAGATCCTGCAAGTTTCCCCAATGAGCATAGTCCATCCAAATGATGTTGCTAACTTTGGCCAACTCATTTCTTTCCGAGCCTCTATAACCTGAAGACTGACCAGAAGCAATTACTCCACATATGTGGGAACATTACCGACGAGGATTTTTTCCTTCAGAATTGACTTCCATATATTCAGTGCCCAGAACAGATAAAAAGCTTGTTACCTTTTATAGAGCAATGATTCAGTGGGAGTAAAACGCCAACCTTTTCTTGCTTAACAATCACGCTACCTAAATTTTAAACGTGAACACTTCTTAATAGTTCACCAGATCCTAATGAAATATTTTGTGCGAACAAATCACATGATACATATTTATTCAGATAACAAAACAAGTTTGTTCATTGAAGAACCCAGAGGAAAAGGTCATGAAACAATGTGAGTTTGATATACCTCAATCATCATTTCAAGTGCATTCTCTGCATAAATTCTCCTTTTCCTCCTCGAAGTATTTAACTTCTTGAATAATTGTGAGAATGAAGTCGCAGTTGTACAACACAAAATCTGACCCTTCAGTCCAACTTGACCATGCTGACCAGATATCCAAAATTAATCTAGTCCCATTTGTCAGCATTTGTTCCATATCCATCTTAAACCCTTTCTACTGATTATCAGTTTATTTTACTTTATCAGCACTTGAAATACTGACATTTTTTTCTCCCAACATTGGTTAAAGAAATCATAAGTTCATTCATCCAAGTTAATTTTGTAATCTTTCACAAAGAAACAAGTGAGAACATCATATAGCTGAGTGCAAAACAAAATACTGCAGCTGCGTGATATCTGGGAACACTGTAAAGGTGAGGCACTGATACTGCACAAGTTTGTCAGCACGGTTTCAATTACTAGAATAATTTAGACTTCACATAGTTAAGGTAAATGTGCGATATCTGAATTTCATGAATTGGTTCCTATTGCACTTTTGAGAAGATTAAACCAAGAATAATTTTTGTTGATCAAAGGAGAAAGTGATGACCAAAGAAGCTGGACATTAGAGTCGGAAAGTGTCATGCTGGAAAAGCACAGCAAGTCAGGCAGCATCCGAGAAGCAGGAGAGTTGATGTTTCGGTCATAAGCCCTTCATCAGGAATCATAGGCTTCAGAAAAATAACTGGCATAGACTTATGCCAATACATTTGTAGAAGGGTCAGATTAGAGACTAATTTCAGATTTGGTACCATTCAGTGCAACATTTCAGTATGATACTTACATATGTTCCTAAAAGAGAAGTTGTCTAAAATTACAAGCTCTAGAATGATTACACGATTAAACCTGGAAATAAAGCTGGTGAACAAGAATGGCAAAGTGAAGTCCCATCAGTATCGCCTCGGGCAGTGTCAAGTAAGAATTTGACAACAGAGTTGCCACTTTGGTGTAACCTGCAGTCTGGCCAAAATGCAGCAAAAATCTGTTCAATTTCATCTGCAAACTATTGAATGCAAATCCTCCTTGCACACTAATGAGGCAGCATTTTGGGATGTCATTTTTAAAATATATTATTTTCAAAGTTCCTCACAATTAAGAGTGATCACTTGGTGCTGTCTGCATAACACAGTATGAAAAGGAACTAACAAAAAAAATTATAACCCCAATTCAGAGTCACTAATTCATTGATATTGCATGGGTCCAGCATTTGTAAGTAATCAGTTTTTAAAAATAAATACAGATACATTTACTAACTATATTGGAGAACAGTCAAATTTCTTACTGAACAGAGACAGGATTGGACAGAGTCTGCATGGATTTAAGAGAGGGGAATCGTACTTAGCACATTTACTGAAATAATCTGCAGAGTCAAATATTAAAGAAAGAAATTGCAGGATATTTAGAAAAGCTTATCATTAAACATGGTAGACTGGGTTTTGTGAAAGAGAAACTATATTTGACAAATTTATGACAGTTCATTGAGGAGAGAACAAGCAGGACTGATAAAGGGCAATCCAATGATGCTCTGTATTTGGATTTTAAAAATGTAAATGATAAGGTGCTACATAAAAGTTAATTGCACAATTTAGGAGCTCATGGTATCAGCGTAATGTATTAGTATGGACTGAGGATTGGTTAACCACACTGGCTGTTGCTGAGTCCTCACTTGGAGTACTGTATACAATGTTAGCTCCCATATTTAATAAAGAATAAACTAACATCGGAGACCATTCAAAAAAGATTCACTTAGCTGCTTTGAGGACGAAAGGGTTGGCCTATCAAGAATAGATAAGCAGAAGTGATCTTATGGAAACAAGATTCTGAGGAGCTTGACAGGGTAGATGTTGACTAGATCTTTTAGCACCAGTGAAGTCTCAAACCAGGGGACATTACATAAGGGAACATTCATTTTAGGAAAAGTAAAGATTTTTTTTCTCAGATAATGGCTAGAATTTTCTCGCCCAAAAACTTGTGAAAGTTAAATGTGGGAGGGGAATGGTTGGGTTACTCTTTGGAGGGTTGTTCTGGCTTGTTGGGCTGAAGGGCCTGTTTCCACATAGTAGGGAATCTGTGATTCTATCTCAAATTATTTTAAAAGAGGGCAGATATACTTTTGAAATATTGAGCAGTTGAGGGCTATGCGGATCAAGCATAAAAGAAGTGTTGAGGTCTGGGTTGGCCAAGCCATGATCTGATAGAATGGGGGAACAAGCTGAAGGGAATGAATGCCCTACGCCTGCTCCTTGAGGCTCCGTTTCATGTTTTTTTTGTTTTCAAAGAAGAGTGTGATACAATGTGCTAAAGAAGATGTTGTGAAAAGCAGTGAAAATGAGTTGTTTATGTACTGATTCAGATGGCATTGATTCATCAATTACAGCTATACAGTCATGAGTGGGAAGGCAATTCCCTCCATGAATAAAGGAAATCTACTGCAGAGCTCACACAAAGGGAATTCTGACCCTCAGTAAACTCTCCCATCACATTACCCAACATATTAGTTAAGCAGGACGCACTGCGCATGCTCTAGCCAACAAATGACCCGCGGGTGATTGATGTCAGTACTGGACCAATGAAAGGTCGGTGGGCGGATCTGGAGGACCTAGGGGAGGTTGGTCCTCCAACCAATCAAAGTGAATGAAGGGCGGAGCTAAACTAAACCATGTGATCACCCTTGCGCGCGGCGCAGAGTCGCCGTAATGAATGCTCGGGAAGTTATGGAGAGAAAGGATACGGTAAGGAAAGAAATAAACAGGGAAATGGGATAAAAACTGTGTTGCTATGAGCGGAGAAGTTTTACAAACAAATTGTGCACGACGGAAAACATAAATTTGAACGTCCCAGTCCCGTGTTTGCAGTAAATAGAGAGTTGCCTCAGCGCGGCTGCAGGTCTGATTGAGCGCCGCCATCTTTATTCGGGACAACGATTCACTGGACACGTTCGGAGCCGCCATCTTTGTAGGGGGCAAGGTGCAGCAAGGCGCATGTGCAGCCTTTTGTCTAGTACAGAGTCATTGGGATCATAGCAGCCAATACTGCTCTGATTCACCTCTGGGCTCCATCATAACCACTTTGTCCGATCTAGCTTCCTCAATCTCGAACCATGGGTGTATTTTTGGTCTGTTTACTCCTGTATTATTACTTTTATAGACCCTTTGTAAATGAGTTTTTCACTGCAGCCCAGCCCCTGACCATGTACTGCTCTATTATCAGATTACTTTTTTCTTGAATATTTTTGACAGTCAAGAATTCTTTTTTCCAACAAGCAAGTGTATTTTCCTTCCATTTCTGACGATCAAATTCTGCACCATTTTCATTCCCTGTAATCCATTTTGCTCTCCCTGAAACATCAACTGTGTTTCTCCTTCCACAGAAACCAGTGATTAATGCCAAAGCCCTGTTGCTTGTGGAGAGGGTGATGTTTGACTTTCTTGTACAGCTGCAGTTTGTGTGGTGAAGGTACTCCCACAATGTGGTTGGGTAAGTGGTATTATAGATTATTCATTCAGTAACAGTGATGATTTGAAAATAATGTCCAAATCAACAACAGTTTGTATTTTTATTATCATGCTTATAATTTCACAAAAATGTTATTGAGAACTTTAGACATTACGCCAGAGATGGAGATATTAGGTCAGGTGACCAAAAGCACTGTCAAAAAGCAGATTTTGAGGGATGTCTTAAAGGTGGAAAGCAGACCTGAGAGGTTTTGGCTGCAAATTTCAGACCATGCTGCTTCAGCAACTGTAGAAACAGCCACACAGGTGAAGTAATGAATTAACAAATGGTTGGGAGTCTCGAAGAAAATAGGTTGTCGAGGTCTCAAAGTGTGTGTGGTGCAGGGAGCTAGGGATTATCACAGCCAGGAATTAAATCAAGGGTGAGAATTTTAAATTGAGGGATATTGGCCAGGTGAGACTAGATTGGGTTGGGGTATCTGGTCGGCATGGATGGGTTGGACCGAAGGGTCTGTTTCCTTGCAGTACCTCTCTATGGCTGTATGTTGATTATAATTAGGAGCCTTTTGATAAATCAACAAGCAGAAATTTAGACTTTCTTGATATTACAGTGAGGTTGAATGTGGGAAGCTGGCCCTGAGTGTGTTTGGAAAATGAAGTCTGGAGATAACACAAGGTGGATGAGAGTTTTAGTAAATGAGCTGAGATGAGGGTGGAATCAGCTAGAATTAGTGATCTTGGAGTGGGACTGGGCTGTCACCCTCACCTCGCCTCTGGGATTCAGCTGGTGGCCAGATTGTGAATCAGGGCGGTAACACAATCGGGAACTGAGTGGCCCTGGTGGAGCCTAAATGAGTGTCGCTCAGCTGGCTGTTGCTGAGCAGCTGCTGCTTGGTTGCCCTGTTGATGACTACTTTCATCACTTTACTGCTGATCGAGTGTGGACTGATAGAGGGAAATTGGCTGGGTTGGATTGCCCTGTGTTTTTGTGTTGAACATCCCTGGGCAATGTTCCACATTGTAGATAGGTGCCAGTGCTGGAGGGGTACGTGACTTGGTGGGTGGCAAGTTCTGGAGCACAAGCCATCAGTATTATTGCCAGAATATTTGCAGGGCCCGTAACCATTGCACTACTTAACCATTTCTTGATGTTATTCAAACTGAATCGAACTGGCTGAAAATTCACATCTGTGATGTTAGAAACCACTGGAGAAGGCTGAGATGGATCATCCCACTTTGCACTTCTGGCTGAAGATTGCTGCAAATGCTGTCATCTTATCTGGTGCATGGGTGTGTGAGGCCCCTCCATCAGTAAGGGTGGGGATATCTGTGATGCTTCCTCCAGTGAGTTGTTTAATTGTCCATCACCGTTCACAACTGGGTGTGGCAGAACTGCAGAGCTCTGATCTGTTCCATTGGATGTAGGATCACTTAGCTCTATCATTTGCTGCTGATGCTGTTTGATGTGCAGATAGTCCTGTTTGATAGCTTCAACAGGTTGGCACTTCATTTTTAGGTCTGCCTGGTGCTGCTCATGGCATGCCCTCCTTTCCTGTACATTGTGATGGGTGAGTGCAGGATTTACAAAGCCATGAGATTACAGATTACAGTTCTGCTGCTGTTGATGTCCAATAGTGCCTCAGAGATACCCAGTTTGAGATCGTCCATCTCTTCGAAGTCTGTCCCATTTAGAACGGTGATAGTGTCATTCAACACAATGGAGGTTTTTCTCAACTTTAAGCCAAGTCTTGTGTCTCCAAAAGGAATGTGTGATGGTCGCGCTTACTGATACTGTCATGGCCAGATGTATCTGCCGCTGGTCAATTCATAACAATGAGATCACTCTTGTTTTTCTCTCTTGTTGGTTCCCTCCCCACCCGCTGCAGACTCAGTTGAGCAGCTATATCCTTTAGGACCTGCAGCTCAGTCAGTAATTCTGTTGCAGAGCTAGTCTCGATTGTGGATATAGAAATCCTGTACCCAGAGTACGTTTGACTGCATTTTATTGCCTCAGTGCTTCCTCCAAATGTTGTTCAACATGAAGCAGAACTGATCCATCAGCCAAGAGAGGACGGGACGTGGTAATCAGCAGGAGCCATGAGACTTCCTGGTCACCGGAGTCAATGCTGAGTGGTCCCAGGGCAAATCCTCCCTCTCTATACACCACTGTGCCACCACCTCTGCCTGGTCTGTCCTGCCGGTGGGACAGGACATATCCAGAGATTTCAGGAGAAAGTGAAGACTGCAGATGCTGGAGATCAGAGTCAAGAGTCTGGTGCTGGAAAAGCGCAACAGGTCAGGCTGATGAAGGGCTTAGGCTCGAAACGTCGATTCTCCTTCTCCTCGGATGCTGCCTGACTGTTGTGCTTTTCCAGCACCACACTCTCGATATCTAGGGATGGTGATGGTGGTGTCTGGTTATCTTTGTCAGGGATGATTCCATGTGTATGACTATGTCAGGCTGTACCTTGACTAGTCTGTGAGACAGCTCGGCACATTTTGGCACCAAAAACCATATGTTAGTGAGGAGGACGTTGCACCATCGAGAGGGCTGATTCTGTGGTTGTATTTTCTGGTGCTGTGTTAGTTGCCAACTGGTCCATCCAGTTTCATTCCTGTGTTGAGACTTTGCAGTGATCAGTACAGTGAGTAGCTGGCTGGGCCGCTGTCAGGTTGGCAGGATTTGTTTCGCCATTGACAATTGTTTCATGGAGATCAGGAGATTCCTAATACGTTGTTTTTTTTTCTTGAATTCAGATTCCACCATCTGCCAAGATGGGATTCGAATCAGGACTTCAGTCGTTTGTTTTAATATTCTGGATAAAACCTAAATACATCAGGTTTGTTCACTCATTTTAAATATCACTAACCCTGGTTTTGTTTCTTTGTGAAACACTGCCCATCATCCTGTCTCCTCCATCCTCCCCTCCAACAACGAGTGAGGAGCACATGGAGTTTCTCTGTCACTAAGACTGAGATAATCCGATCTGCTGCTTCTCTCCCTCCCACTAGCCCACTGAGTCAAACTGCCTCACGTGGTGTTCCTGGTTTTTGTCCGAAACCTACATCTTTCTCCAGTGTCTTGTCAAGCCTTATCAGAGCTCACCTTGACCCTTTACCCTAATCTCGCTAAACTCCCTTTCCAACTCTCTTTCCTCTGCTGCCGCCTCATCACTCCCCTTTGCCAATTCATAGATATTGTTCCTTGTTCTGTCTGTTGGTCTTTTTTTGGTTATGTCCTTCTCTCCCATTCTGTGAAAAACTAATATTTGACCTCACCATTGTTGGAAAATCCTGCTCCATCTCCACTCTCCTTTTCCTTTCTGAATTCCTTGCATTTGGTGTCCCTTAACGATCTATCCTTGGTCTCTCCTGTATCTCACGTACATTGTGCCAGGAGGTGATATCATCCAAAAACACTGTGTTAGGTTTGACATGTACACGGACGATGCCCAGCTCGCCCTCCCCATCATCCCTCTCCATTACTCCACTGTTACTCAATTATCAAACTGCTTATCACATTCCCACTACTGAATTAGCTGCAGTTTCCTCCAATGAAACATTGTCATGGTTAAACCCATTGCCTTACCTTTACCTTTCTGCTGAGCCCCTCCCACCCACTGGGAACTCTCTGAGGCAGAACGACACTCTTCACAATATTGCTGTTATATCTGACCTCAAGGTGACCTTCTGATCAGACATCCACACAATCACAACACCGGGAACTCCAATCTCTTAAATGTTGCTCACCCCAACTCCATTGCTACTGAAACCCCTTACCCACGTCTGTGTCACCTTAAACTTGAATCCAAAACAGAACCCTTGATTCCGTGACTCATAATCTGGTTTCAGACTCCCCTCTCAGTATTTACCCTCCGACACATCCCCTCTGTATTTATCCTGTCAAACCCCTTCAGAATCCCATCTGTCTCAATGAGATCACCTCTCTTTCTCCAAAATCCAGTGAGTAGAGTCCCAACCTTTTCAGCCTTTATTTAAAAGATAATCCCTCCAAACCAGGGATCATCTCATTGAATCTTCCCTGAAATGCCTCCAATAACGTGACACATTTCCTTATCTAAAGGGACCAAAACTGCTCTCATTACTGCAGATATGGTGGTCTCACCAGCACTTCCACACATTACTCTCAGGTAGAGACTCCAAACTCTAATACTGAAAAACTTTGAAACAAAACATTCGATTCCCCTTCCTGATTCCCTGTTGTAACTGTGTGGTAGCTTTCTGTGTTTCCTGAACAATTACCCCTGGTCCCTTTGTTGTGCAGCTTTCTACAGTTTCCACCATTTAAATAGTACTTTGTTCTTTTATTATCTCCTCCAAAATGATCAATTTCCTATTTTTCCCAAGTTACACCCCATCTGGCAATTTGTTGCCTCTTTCTCCTGTGCATCTCTCTATTTTCATAACCCTCTTAGACCTCTACAGTTATGCCTTTTCTAGGAGATATCCCCCCTTCCCATTCTTCCAAACATTTACTGGGAGCACTGGGCAGTGGGAAGCAGACAGAGTTGCTATCTTTTTAGGGATACGCTTTGGAGTGATTGGGAGGATCTTCCTACCCATTGGTCAGGATGGAGACAACTTGCCCATCGTTAGGCATTAGCCTTTCACACCCATGTCTTATTGATGAGGCAGAGCGGCAGCACGGAATGAAAGAAAAGAAAGTCATTCTTGTTCCCCATATCTCCCTGACGCTTGGATGATTTTCTCCAATGTGTCAAAGAACTGCTGTGTTCAGTCACATGAGATCTCAAGTTGGAATCTCCTAGAAACCCACAGATTTCCCTCTGAGTTGACTGCTGATGTCCTCAAGGGTAATATGTACAGTAATCCTGGGCCACGAGGAGGGGATGGTGTGAGTTTCTAACTTGAACTGATAGTGATAGATTTTATAAACTTGTATTACAGGATATTACAGGTGGACATTCAGATGGTAATCTCAGTAAATATTCTGCTAAACTCTAATTGAATTACTCAGTATATCAGGACATGGATATTCGCATTGTGTGTGTGAGTATTGTGTTCCAGATCAATCCCATTTGCTGCTTTAAGATTCTCCTTTGAATCATCGCATTCTCTCAAAAGGTCTCCCCAAACCTTCAATGTGTCCTGTAATCCTTTTATGATGACCTGATGAGTGTAAGGTTTATTATTCGGATGTGTAATTTTTGTATAAGGATGCCTCAGAGAGGGAGCACAATATTCTTAAAGGGGAGAATAACCATTTTGAGGAGAGGCTGTTGTTTATTGGTATCAATGACATAGGAATAGAAGAGTTCACATTATTGGATCATTGGAATCTCTTGTGGGGTAGAATTGCCCTCCATCAGAAGGATGGATTGTACTGGCACTGGAAGGGAACAGTGGCTAGTGCTATTCAGGAGGCATTAACCCAGTGAAGGAATGTGGGTAAACCTAGAGAGAGAGTGAGGGAAGAGCTCGGTCCGACGCTGGTACAGTTCAGACGTCAAACAGTCAAGGCAGACAAGGGCAAGGCACAGAATGAGCAGTTTCACTGCATTTATTTCAATGGAGGAGGCCCGATAGGTCGGGCAGAGGAGCTCAGGGTATGGTTTTGAACATCGCACTGGGATATTATAGCAATTACAGAGGCATGACGTAATGATGGATAGGACCAGCAGCTTAATGTTCCAGTGTATAGATGCGATAGCAAAGATAGAAAGGGGGCAACAGAGCAGGGGGAGAGGTATTTTTGATTAGGGATAACATTACAGCTGGGCTTCAAGAGGGTATTCCTGGGAGTACATCCAGGCAGGTTATACAGGTGGAACTGAGAAATAAGAAAGGGATGATCTCCTTATTGGGATGGTAATGTTGACTGCCCCCCACTTCCCCAATAGTCAGCAGGGAGTTGAGAAGCAAATTTACTAAGAGATCACTTATCCGTAAGAACAGTATGGTTGTTTCCAAGACTTGACCTTCTTTGCTATTCATTCACAGGATGAGGGTGTCACTGGCTGGGCCCAAAGGGCAGTAAAGAGTCAACCACATTGCTGTGGGTCTGGAGTCACATGTAGGCCAGACCAGGTAAGGATGGCAGATTCCTTGCCTGAAGGATATTAGTGAATCTGATGAGTTTTGCTTTTCGCAATAATCAACAATGGATTCATGGTCTTTAATAGATTCTTAATTCCAAATTTTTATTGAATTCACAGTCCACTGTCTGCTGTGATGGGATCCAAACCCTGGGCCCCAGAACATTATCTGGGTGTCTGGATTATCCATCTAGTGATAATCTCACTCGGTCATTTGGCAGGGTGAGTGACTGAGGTATCCGTGGGGCAGCACATCAGCACCAAAGATCCCATGGTCTCTGTGGAAGATAGAAAGGGCTGGGGAGGGAGATATATCCCTGGTGGTGGGGTCTGACTGTAGGTAGCGGACATAGCAGAGGTTACTGGAGATTAGTGGGTGGCAGGTGAGGAGTGGGGGATTATATTCTTATTGTTGTTGGAGGGGTGGGGGGGGGAAGTTGGAGGTACAGGAAGTGGAGGATATGCGTTGGAGTGCATTGTTGATCAAGTGGGAGGGAAATGCGGTCCTTGAAAGAGGAAACCTTTCTGGGATGTCCTGGAGTGGAATTGCTTCTCCTGGGAGCAGATATGGCAGAGGCGGCGGAATTGAGAGTGCAGGATCACATTTTTACAGGAATATACTCGAGGGTAATCAGGAGAGCAAAAAGGGGACTTGAAATATCTCTAGGACATAGTTTAAGGAGAATCCAAAGAGATTCTACAAATAATTTAAGGATAAAATAATAACCAGACACAGAATAGGACCCCTTAAAGATCAACAAGACCATCTATGGAACAACAGGAGGTGGGAGAAATACTATGCTATTCTATTCTAGAGAGTTTGGAGAAATAAATAGTGATAATTTGAAAAGTGTCTATATTACAGAGGAGGAAGTACTGGATGTCTTAAACAGTAGCAAGGTGGATAAATCCCTGGGACCTGATCAGGTGTATTCCAGAAATTTGTGGAAAGCTAGGAAGGTGTTGGCAGTGCCCCTCCCTAAGGTATTTATATCATTGTTTGTGACAGGTGAGATGCTGGAAGATGGGTGCCATTATTTTAAAAAGGTGGTAAGGAAAGGCCAGGGAACAAGAGAACAGTCAACCTAACGTCCGTGGTAGGTAAGTTGTTGGAAGGGATTCTGAGGGACTGGATTTACATGTATCTGGAAAGACGAGGATTGATTAGGGCTCGTCAACATGGCTTTGTGTGTGGGAAATTCTCTCTCTCTAACTTGATTGAGTTTCTTTGAAGATGTGACAAAGATGATTAATGAAGGCAGACTGTGGACGTTGTCTATATGGACACTGAACGATGTTCCACATAGCAGACTCGTTAGCAAAGTTAGATAACATGGAATGTTGGGAGAACTAGCCATTTGGATACAAAACTGGCTTGAAGGTAGGAGGCAGAGGGTGGTGATGGAGGGTTGCTTTGCGGACTGGAGGCCTGTGAGCAGCATTGTCCTGCAGGAATGGGTATTAGGTCCTTAAATAAATGACTTGGATGTGAATGTATGAGATATGATCAGTGGGTTTACAGAAGACACCAAAATTGGAGGTGTAGTGGACAATGAAGCAGGTTAGTTCAGAATGCAACAGTATCTTGACCAGATGGGCCATTGGGGCGAGGAATGGCAGACTGGGCTCAATTTAGACAAATGTAAGCTGTTGGAATTTGGAAAGGAAATCAGAGCAGGACTTGTACACTTAATGGTAAAGTCCTTGGGAATGTTGCTGAACATAGAGACCATGGAGTGCAGGTTCATTGTTCCTTGAAAGTAGAGTCGAAGGTAGGCAGACTAGTGAAGGTGGTGTTTGTTATGCTTATATTTATTGGTCAATGCATTGAGTTCAGAAGCTGGGACGTCAAATTCTGGTTGGACAGGACATTGATTAAGCCATTTCAGGAATTATGTTTTAAGTTCGAAATTCCCTGTTCTGGAAAGGATGTTGTGAATCTTGAAAGAGTTCAGACAAGATTTTCAAAGACTTTGCTCGGGTTGGAGGATTTGGGCTACAGGGAGAGGGTGAATAGGCCAGGGGTAATTTCCCTGGAGAGGCAAAGACTGAGAGGTGACTTCATGGAGATCGATAAAGTCATGAAGGGCATGGATAAGGTGAACAGCCAGGGTCATTTCCCCCCAGTTAGTTGGGTTCAAAACAAGATCACATGGACTAAAGTTGAGAGGGCAAGGATTTAAAATGGATCTAAGGGGCAAAGTTTTCAAGCTGTGTGTGGTGTATGTGTGGAATGAGCTGCCGGATGAAGTAGTGGAGGCTGATACAATTACAACATTTGAAAGGCATCCGATTGGGTACGTGAATAGGAAGAGTTTCCAATGATACGGACCAATAGCTGGCAAATGGGACTCCGTTTGTTGAGGATTCCTCGTTGTCATGGACAAATTGGACCAAAGGTCTGTTTCTGTGCTGTACATCTCTATGACACTAATAAATGAAAATAAGATGTGTTCCTCTTTTGTGGAGAGCGAGCAGAAGCACAGATAATTGTCCTTGGAGCTGAGAAGGTTAAGCAGTGATTTTGACCAGGTGCAAATTTGTTTCTAGGATATCTAATCTGCAGAGTGAGGGGAATTGTTAACAATGTCACAATTTTAGTAACTGTTTTCAGGTAATTGGCAAATAATGTGAATATGTGAACATTATTTTATTCAGTAAGTTCTGAGTATCTGGAACAGTCTGAATGGCAGCTGGACACAGACTCAGCAGTTATTCATAATCAGATTTAGAATTTTACTTTTTAAGGGAAGATTTGGGGGGCTATGGGCAAAGGGGAAGGGAATTGAGACAGATTTGCAGCATCTCCAGAGGAAGAGGGTACATCCCAAATGTGCTGAATAGCCCCAGCCCCTGTGCTCTGTGATACTGCCCCCATTGACTGTGAATGTTGAAGCTCATCCCAGGGCAGAGAGAGGGAGGATCCCACCACTCACCTCACAATGGGCCCCGAATGATTGATATCAGCGCAGGCCAATAGGGGGCAGAGGGCAGTACTGGAGGACCAGGTTGTACCAGTTTGTCCTCCAACCAATTGGAGTGAATGAGGGCATCCTCAAGGCTGGAGCTAAAGAAAGGCACATATCGCAGAGATCTGAGAAACTGGAGGACATGAGATAGGGAGCGTTCTGTGGCTGGTGAGGAATTATATAAATCAGGAAGAGTTGTGAGGCTGGATGAAGTGACAGTGATCGGGAGAGTTGTGAGGATGGAGGAATTTAGAGTTAGTGAGGATTAGAGTCCTAATGTTATACAGCAAGGAAACAGGCCCTGTGGTCCACCCAGTCCATGCCGACCATAATTCCAAACTGAACTAATTGTACCTGCCTCCGCTTGGTCCACATCCATCCAAATATTTCCTAGTTATGTACTTATCTGAATGTCTTTTAAATATTGTAATTGTATTCACAGCTACCACTTCCTCTGGAAGTTCATTTCACATGTATAATTTTTTTAAAAACCCTAATGTCTTTTCTGAAATCTTTCTAATTTCTTCTCAAAATGAATGCAGCACAGTTTTGAATCCCCCCCCCCTCCCCCCCCAGCAAAACACTTTCTGATTTTGTAAACCTGTAATAAGGTGACCCCTCAACCTCGTGCACGCCAGTGAAAAAAATTCCCAGCCTATCCAGCCTCTCCTTAGAACACAATCCCTCCATTCATGGAAACATCCTGGTAAATCTCTTCTGAACCTGCTCCAATTTAATATCCTTCTTATAACAGCACCACCTGAACTGGACAGAGTATTCCAGAAGAGGCCTCCCCAACGTCCTGTACATCCTCAACATAACGTCCCAACTCCTGGACTCAAAGGTCTGAACAATGAAGGTAAGTGTGCTAAGCACTTTCTTAACCACCCTGTCTACATGTAACACAAATTTCAAAGACCTGAAGCCCTCGGTCGCTTTGTTCCCATATCACTACTCAAGGCTCTACTTTTATTGAGTGTAAGTCCTGCCCTCGTTTGTTTTGTCAGGATGTTATATTTTGCATTTATTCCAATCAAAAAAATTTTTTGAGTATAAAGGCAGTAGGAGTATAATTAAAAGAGAAATCAGGAGTCAAAAAAGGGCCGTGAGATAGCTTTGGCAAATAGGGTTAAGGATAATCCGAAGGGCTTTTGTAAATACATGGAAAAAAAAAGGCTAACTAGGGAGAAAATAGAGACCCTCAAAGATCAGCAAGGCAGCCATTGAGTGGAGCTGCAGGCGATGGGCGAGATAGGAAACAAGTATTTTGCATTAGTGTTTACTGTGAAGAAGTACATGGGAGATATAGAATGTGGCGAAATAAATGGTGTCATCTTGAAAAATGTCCATATTACAGAGGAGGAGGTGGTGCTGGATCGGTGGCTAAGGAGCTGGTGCAGGGGAAAAGGATTCACGTTTTTTGGATCATTATGATCTCCTCTGGAGTAGAGTTGACCTGCATAAGAAGGATGGATTGTACCTCAATTGGAAGGTGTCTAATATCTAGGCAGGGAGACTGGCTGGTGATACTCGGGAGGCATTAAACCAGTGAGGGAGTGGGTATAAACCCAAGAAGGTAGTGAGAATAGAGGTATGTCTGAGGCTGGTACAGTTCAGAAGTCAAATAGTCAAGGCAGGCAAGGGCAAGGAACAGAATGAAGACGGACTGAGCAGTTGCACTGCATTTACTTCAATAGAAGATGCCTGACAGGGAAAGCAGATGAGCTCAGGGTGTGGTTTTGAACATGGCACTGGGATATTATAGCAATTACAGAGGCATCACTCAGGGATGGATAGGCCTGGCAGCTTAATGTTCCAAGGTATAGATGCTATAGCAAGGATAGGAAGGGGGACAAGAGAGGAGGGGGAGTGGCATTTTTGATTCGAAATAGCATTATGTTTTTGCTTAGGGAGGATATTCCTGGGAGTATGGTCAGTGAAGTTATTTAGGTGGAACTGGGAAATGAGAATGGGATGATCACCTTATTGGGGTTTTCTGCATGGATTTCGTCTGGGCCCTCTGGTTTCCTCCCACAGTCCAAAGATGTGCAGGTTGGGTGGATTATCCAGGCTGAATTGCCCGTAATGTTCAGGGATGTGCAGGCTCTGGGAAATGCACTGTTACAGGGGCAGGTTAAGAGGCTTTCAGGGTCAGTATCAATGTGATGGGCTGAATGACCTGTTTCCACACTGTTGGGATTCTCTGATAATTCTATTTTTAAAATATTTACAGAAAATAATAGACCAGATCGAAAAGTTAAGGTTCTGAATTGGACAAAGGCCAATTTTGATGGCACAAGGCAAGAACTTTCATCTGGCCCCTCAAGCCTGCTCTACCATTCAATAAGATCAGGGCTGATCTTTTCATGGCCTCAGCTCCACATTCCTGCTCTCTCACCATAACCCTTAATTCCTTTCCTGTTCACAAATCGACATTTTGCCTTAAAAGCATTCAAGTTGATAACGTCAAATGCTGCACTCGGCAGGGAATTCCACAGATTCACAACCCTTTAGCTGAAGAAGCTCCTCCTGAACTCAGTCCTAAATCTGCTCCCCCTTATTTTGAGGTAATGCTCTGTAGTTTGAACCGACCCCAGTGGAAATAGCCTCCCTGCTTCTGTCTTATCTACTCTCTTCATAATTTTATTTTTTCCTATCCAACCTCCCATTCCTCTAAATTACAATGACTATAGAACCAGTTTTCTCAATCTCTCCACATACACCAACCCTCTCAACTCCCAACTCAAACTAGTGAACCTCCTGTGCCAGTGCATCCTTGCTAATGTAAGGGGACCAAACCTGGACACAGTACTCCAGGTGTGGCCTCACCAGCATCCTGTACAGCTGCAACATAACCATACCTCTAGCAATGAAGGACAATATTCCCTTCACTGCCATAATTACCTGCTGCACCTGCAAACCAACTTCCTGAGATTCATGCACAAGGCCACCCAGCTCTCTCTGCACAGCAGAATGCTGCAAGATTTCACCATTTCATCATCCAGTTTTCTGTTCGTACGACCAAAATGGATGACCTCACATTTCCCAACATTGAACTCCATCTGCCAGATCATTCACTTAACCTATCTGTATCCCTGTGCAGACTGACAGTGGCCTCTGCAGACATTGCTCTACCTCATCTTTGTATCAAATGTGAACTCTGACACCGGACACTTGGTCCTCAACTCCAAAACATTTGTGTAAATTGCAAACAGTTGTAGTGCCAACACTAATCCAAACACCCATTTATCCCCATTCTTTATTTTTTGCTGGTTAACCGATCCTGTATCTATGATAATACATTACCAATAATGCTGTGCATCTTTACCTTATTCAGCAGCTTTTTGTGTGGCAACTTATCGGATACCTTCTGGAAATCCAGGTACACCACATCCACCGAGTCCACCTTGTCCAACGCACTCGTCGTATCCTCAAATAATTCCAGTAAATGTGTTCTACATGACCTGTCTTTCCTGAATCCATGCTGTGTCTGCTCAATGAGACAATTTCTACCCAGATATCTCACCACTACTTCCTTGAGAGGTTCAAGCATTTTCTCCACTACAGATATTAAGCTAACGGGTCCTTTTGAAAATTAGTGGCACCACATTTGCAGCTTCCAGTCTGTGAAAACCATTCCAGAATCCACCAACTTTTAGTGAATTTTCACGAGTCTATTTGTTATTCTCCACCCCCCCCCCCCCCCCAGGAGAATCAAAGGTGATTGTACAAATACACTAAGGACAAATGAGTAACCAGGCAGATAATAGGTAACCGCAAATCAAGGCTGTCTGTGGAACCGCAGGAGGTGAGAGAGATTCTGTATGAGCGGAGAGGTTTTACAAACAAAATGTGCACATCGGAAAACACAAATTTGAACATCACAGTCTTGTGTTTTCAGTAAACGGGGAATTGCCTCTGTGTGGCTGCAGGCATGGGTGCGCGCCACCATCTTTATTTGGGGCAAGAATTCACTGGAAACATGCGGAGCCACCAGTTTTTTAGGGGGCAAGGTGCAGCCAGGCGCATGTGCAGCCTTTCTCTGGTACAGAGTCATTGGGCAGGATTTACACAGAGCACATTCAATCTCAGAGAAATGGATGTTTATTTCTGGATTTGTTTCGTCATTCATTTAAATGATTTGGTATCGTAAATGAGTTTGCAGGTCATACAAAATTGGAGGTGTTGTGGATAATCAAGAACGTTACCTCAGATTACAATGAGATATTGGTCAGATGGGGTATAATTTAGATAAATGTGAGGTGCTGCATTTTGGAAAACCAAATCAGGGCAGGACTTATACACTGAATGACAAGGCCCTGGAGATGTTTGCGGAACAAAGAGACCTTGGACTGAAGGTTCATAGTCCTTGCAAGTCAAGGATAGGATGCTGAAGAAGGTGTTTAGTATATTTTCCTTTATTGATTCGAGCATTGAGTATAGGATGTGGGAGGTCATGTTACTATACAGGACATTCGTTAGGTCACTTTTGGAATATTGTGTGCAATTCTGGCCTACCTCCTATCAGAAGGGTGCTGTGAAACTTGAAAGGTTTCATAAAAGACTTACAAGGATGTTGTTAGGGTTGGAGGATTTGAGCTACAGGGTGAGGCATAAAAGGCTGGGGCTGTTTTCCCTGGAGTGCCATAGGCTGAGCAGTGATGTTATAGAGATTTATACAATCATGAGGGGCATGAATAGAGTAAATGAACAAGGTGTTTTCCCTGGAGTGGTGGTGTCCAGAATTAGAGGGCATTGCTTTAGGGTGAACGGAGAAAATTTCAAAGGGGCCTAAAGGACAACTCTTTCATGCAGTGGGTGGAATGAGCTGCCAGAGGAAGTGATGGAGGCTAGTACAATTAAAACATGTTAAAGGCATCTAACTAGACATATGATATGTTTAGGAAGCGTTTACAGGGATATAGGCCAAGTGCCGGCAAATGGGAATAGACTAGGTTCGGATACCTGTTTGGCAAGGATGAGTTAGACCGAAGGGTCTGTGTCGGTGCTATACATCTCTATGACTGTGGGATCGTAACAGCTTATACTGCTCTGCTTCATCTCTGGGTTCCCTCATGACCACTTTGTCAATATCTAGCTTCCTCAATCTTGAACAATGGGTGTATTTTTGGTCTGTTTGATTTTTTACTATTATTGTTACAGACATTTTTGTAAGTTAATTTTTCACTGCCGCCCAGCCCCTGACCATGTGCTGCTTATCAATATTTTCCGGAAAATCTTTAATGGTCGAGAATTCCTTTTTCCAATAAGCAAGTGTATCTTCCTTCCATTTCTGACTATCTCATTCTGCACCATTTTCATTCCCTGTAATCCATTTTGCACTCCTTGAAACATCAACTGTGTTTCTCCTTCCACAGATACTAGTGATAAATGCCAAAGCCCTGTTGCCTGGGAGAGGGTGATGTTTGACTTTCTTGTACAGCTGCAGTTTGTGTGGTGAAGGTGCTCCCACAATGTGGTTGGTTAAGAGACATTACAGAGTATTCATTCAGCAACAGTAAAGATCTGAAGGTAATGTCCAAATCAAGAACAGTTCATATTTTTATTGTCATGCTTATAATTCCACAAAAATATTATTTCGAATTTTAAACATCAGGCCAGAGATGGTGATATTAGGTCAGGTGACCAAAAGCGTTGTCAAATAAGCAGGTTTTGAGAAATGTCTTAAAGGAGGAAAGCAGACCTGAGAGGTTTTGGCTGTGAATTTCAGAACGTGTTGCTTTGGCAACTGTGAAAGCAGCCACACTGGTGAAGTAATGAATTAACAGATCATTGGGAGTCTCGAACAGAATGGGTTGTC
Source organism: Chiloscyllium punctatum (assembly GCF_047496795.1). Taxonomy (NCBI): domain Eukaryota; kingdom Metazoa; phylum Chordata; class Chondrichthyes; order Orectolobiformes; family Hemiscylliidae; genus Chiloscyllium; species Chiloscyllium punctatum. Next base: position 36,530,910 of record NC_092790.1, on the reverse strand, counting down.
GAGGTCTCAAAGGGTGTGTGACGCAGTGAGCTAGGGATGATCACAACCAGGAATTAAATCAAGGGTGAGAATTTTAAATTGAGGGATGTGGGCCGGATGCTGGCAGGTGAGACTAGATTGGGTTGGAATATCTGGTCGGCATGGACGGGTTGGATTGAAGGGTCTGTTTCCAAGCTATACATCGCTGTAGCTCTATGTTCTTGATTATGAATAGCAGCCTTTTGATGGATCAACAAGTTCTGGTACAAGGGAGTACTTGGGCAATAGAGATTTAGTTTTTCTTGAGATTACAGGGAGGTTGAATGTGGGAAGCTGGCCAGGAGTATGTTTGGATAATGAAGTCTGGAGATAACACAAGGTGGATGAGAGTATATGAGCTGAGACAAGGGTGGAATCAGCTTAGTGGCCTTAGAGTGGGACTGGGCTGTCACCCTCACCTCGCCTCTGGGATTCAGCTGGTTGTCAGGTTGTGAATCAGGGCGGTAACACAATCTGGAGCTGAGTGGTCCTGGTGGAGCCTAAAATGAGTGTCACTCAGCTGGCTGTTGCTGAGCAGCTGCTGCTTGATAGCCCTGTTGATAACATTTTCCATCACTTTACTGCTGGTCGAGTGTGGACTGATAGATGGAAATTGGCTGGGTTGTATTGCCCTGTGTTTTTGTGTTGAACATCCCTGGGCAATGTTCCACATTGTTGGTCGATGCCAGTGCTGGAGCGGTACTTGGCTTGGTGGGTGGCAAGTTCAGGAGCACAAACCATCAGTGTTATTGCCAGAATATTTGCAGGGCCCATAGCCTTTGCACGACTTAACCATTTCTTGATGTTATTCAAACTCAACCGAACTGGCTTAAACTCACATCTGTGATGTTAGAAACCACTGGAGAAGGCTGAGATGGATCATCCCACTTTGCACTTCTGGATGCAGATTGCTGCAAATGCTGTTGTCTTATCTGGTGCATGGGTGTGTGAGGCCCCTCCATCAGTCAGGGTGGGGATATCTGTGATGCTTCCTTCAGTGAGTTGTTTAACTGTCCATCACCGTTCACAACTGGGTGTGGCAGAACTGCAGAGCTCCGATCGGTTCCACTGGATGTAGGATCACTTAGCTCTGTTGCTTGCTGCTGATGCTGTTTGAAATGCAGATGGTCCTGTTTGGTAGATTCACCAGGTTGGCACTTCATTTTTAAGTCTGCCTGGTGCTGCTCATGGCATGCCCTCCTTTCCTGTCCATTGTGATGGGTGAGAGCGGGATTTGCAAACCCATGAGATTACAGATTGTGCTGGAGTACAGTTCTGCTGCTGTTGATGTCCCACAGTGCCTCAGAGATACCGAGTTTGAGATCCTACATCTCTTCAGAGTCTGTCCCATTTAGAACGGTGATAGTGCCACTCAACGCGATGGAGGTTTTTCTCAACCTTAAGCTCAGACTTGTGTTTCCAAAAGGAATGTGTGATGGTCGCTCGTACTGATACTGTCATGGACAGATGGATCTGCAGCTGGTCAATTCATAACAATGAGATCACTCTTGTTTTTCCCTCTTGTTGGTTCCCTCACCACCCGCTGTAGACTCAGTTGAGCAGCTATACCCTTTAGGACCTGACCACCTCAGTCAGTAATTCTGTTGCAGAGCTCGTCTCGATAGTGGACATTGAAATCCTGTACCCAGAGTACGTTTGACACCATTTTACTTCCTCAGTGCTTCCTTCAAATGTTGTTCAACATGAAGAAGAACTGATCCATCAGCCAAGGGAGGACAGTACGTGGTAATCAGCAGGAGCCATGAGATTTCCTGGTGTCCGGAGTCCATGCTGAGTACTCCAAGGGCAAATCCTCCCTGTCTTGTGCCATGACCTCTGCCTGGTCTGTCCTGCTGGTGGGGCAGGACATATCCAGAGATTTCAGGAGAAAGTGAAGACTGCAGATGCTGGAGGTCAGAGTCAAGAGTCTGGTGCTGGAAAAGCACAGCAGGTCAGGCTGATAACTGGCTTAGGCTCGAAACATCGATTCTCCTTCTCCTCGGATGTTGCCTGACCTGTTGTGTTTTTCCATCACTACAATCTCAATCTCTTGGGATGGTGATGGTGGTGTCTGGTCATTGTCTGTAAGGGTTGATTTCATGAGTATGAGTATGTCAGGCTGTTCCTTGATTGGTCTGTGAGACAGCTCGGCACAATTTGGCACCAAACTCCAGATGTTAGTCTGGAGGACATTGCACCATTGAGAGGGCTGATTCTGTGGTTGTATTTTCTAGTGCCTTCTTAGATGACGAGTGGTCCATCCAGTTTCATTCCTTTGTTAAGACTTTGCAGTGATTAATACAGTGAGTAGCTGGCTGGGCCACTGTCAGGTTGGGAGGGTTTTTTCTGCCATTGACAATGTTTCCATGGAGATCAGGAGATTCCTAATTCCAGTTATTTTTTCTTGAATTCAGATTCCACCATCTGCCAAGATGGGATTCGAACCAGGACTTCAGTCGTTTGTTTTAATATTTTGGATAAAATGTAAATACATTAGGTTTGTTCACTCACTTTAAATATCACTTACCCAGGTTTGGTTTCTTTGTGAAACACTGTCCATCATCCTGTCTCCTCCATCCTTCTCTCCAACAACAAGAGTTTGGAGCACATGGAGGTTCTCTGTCACTAAGACTGAGATAATCCGATCTGCTGCTTCCCCCCCCCCCCCCTCACGTGGTGTTCCTGGTTTTTGTCCAAACCTACATTTTTCTCCAATCTCATCTCCTGTCAAGCCTTATCAGAGCTCCTCTTGACCCTTTACCCTAATCTCACTAAACCATAGACTTTCCAACTCTCTTTTCTCCTCCACCTCATCAGTCCCCTTCACCTATTCACAGACATTGTTCCTTGTTCTGTCTTTTCTGGTTATGGTCCTTCTCTCCCATTCTGTGAAAAACTGATATTTGACCTCACGTTTGTTGGAAAATCCTGCTCCATCTCCACACTCCCTTTCCTTTCTGAATTCCATGCATTTGGTGTCCCTCATGGATCTATCCTTGGCCCCTCCTGTATCTTGCCTACATACTGTCAGGAGGTGATATTGTGCAAAAGCACCATGTTGGGTTTAACATGTACACTGACGATGCCCAGCTCTCCCTCCCCATCATCCCTCTCCATTACTCCACTGTTACTCAGTTATCAAATTACTTACCACATTCCCACTACTTGATTAGGTGCAATTTCCTCCAATGAAACATTGTCACAGTTAAACCCATTGCCTTACAAATTCCTTTTCCTAACTGCTGAACCTCTCCCTCTCACTGGGAATTATGCAGCAGAACTAGACTCTTCACAATGTTGCTGTTATATCTGACGCGAAGCTGACCTTCTTATTAGACATCTACACAATCCCAAACACCAGGAATTCCAATCTCTAAACCGTTGCTTATCTCCTCTTCACCCTAGCTCCATTGCTACTAAAAACCCTTACCCATGTCTGTGTTACCTTTAAACTTGACGAATCCAAAGCAGAACCCTTGATTCTGTGACTGGCTCAGAATCTGGTTTCAGACTCCCCTTTCAGTATTTACCCTCAGACACATCAGTATTTATTCTGTCAAACCCCTTAAGAATCTGGTGGTGCGGTCTGATTGTTGCTGGTGGAAATGGCAGAGGATGATGTGTTGTATCTGGGTGGAAGGTAAGGACTTGGGGGGGGGGGGGGGGTGTTCTATCCTTGTTGCAATTGGAGGTGTGGGTTTCAAAGGCAGAGGTGCAGGAAGTGGAGGAGATATAGTGGATGGTATTGACCACATGGGAGGGGAAATTGCACTCCTTGAAATATGGGGCCATTTGGTATGTTCTGGCCTCACTGGAACACTGCAGTAAGCATGAGACAGAGATGTTGGCCAGGGAACAGGCTCGTGTGTTAAAGTGGCAGGCAGCTGGAAGCTCGGGGTCTGTTTTTGCAGCAGAACGTAGATCATCAGTCACCATTTCCGCCACCTCCACTGAGATGCTGCCAGACACAGGTTCCTGTCCCCTCCATTAACAGCTATGCACCCTCCCCCCCCCCCAAGCCAGATGGTAATCCACTCCTTTGTCTTTCCAAATGTTCGAGTCTCTCTTTGGGTTATGTCCCTGCCTATTATTTACTCTTTAACCCCTATGATCTGCAGGTTAGTTGAATTGGCCAAGCTAAATTTCCCATAATGCTCAGGGATGTGTAGGTTAGTTGCATTAGTCAGGAGAAATATACAGTAATAGGGTAGGGGAATGGGTCTGGGTGGGATACCCTTCGGAGGGATGCTGTGGACCTTTTGGGCCAAATGGCCTGTTTCCACAGCGTCAGAATTCTAATTTTCCCAGCTCCATCGGTTCTGAGGAAGGGCCACTGGACAGATTTTTGTTCCCAGATGCTGCCAGACCTGCTGAGCTTTCCCAGCACCTTCTGCTTGTTGTTCCTGATTGACACCATCCATACACCTTCGGGGTTTGATTCAGACAGGGGGAGGATCCCACCACTGACCTCACAATGGGGTCCAGCTGATTGATGGCAGCTTCGGACCAATAGGAAAAGGTGGTGGGACTGGTGGACCAAGTGCAACTAGTTGGTCATCCAAACAATGGGAGTGAATGAGGGGCGTGGCCAGTGGTATGACACGTCACCAGTAACTCTGCTGATGCAGTGCCACGTAACTCGGCCGTCGGTGAATGTGGGAGACACAAACAGGGAAGGGGAGAGTGGCCTTGGAGACGGAGATAATGAGTCACTTTCGACTGGAAAGTTTTAATTACACTCTGTGCGGTTTGAAAGTCTGAACTAGAAACTCTTAATCCCCCGTTTGCAGCAGATGGGAAAGTGGCTGCGGCCCTCAGGCTGTGAAAGGTCCTGGGATATGGCCGCCATTTTTATTGGGGGTAAGGTATAGTGAGGCGCATGTGCATGTCACCTTCCTCGGGTGGTGGGGGGGGGGCGTGCAACTTGAAAAGAGGCATTTACACATCAAGCACATACCAAGAAAAAAGTGTGTCTTTATATTCTTCCTGTACTGACTGAGTTTTGTTTTGTGAATTCATTTCATAGGATATTAAATGAGAATAATTGGGGCTGGGATCTCAAAAGCAAGTTTTTACAGTCAATGGGGTCATCAGGATCTGAATGTTATTGGCATTTAACTGTGGAAGGAGAAAGGTTTCTCTGCTCTGTTTGTGGGAAGATATCTCCAATATTTTTGTTAAGAAGAAAGATGTACAAATTCATGATTGGGTCACCCTTTGGGTATCTGCTGTGTTCTGGGCCCTACAGCTGAGGAAGGAGATATAAGCCTGAGAGGGAGCACAGATTTATCCAAATTACACCTCGTCTCTTTGTAAGAACTCTCAGATTTAGACCCAATCACCCACTTCATGATGTTAACCTGTAAACTTCATATTTTTAATTACCTGTAAACTTCCCATTAAAAATCCTTTTGGACTAAAATTCCATTACCTTTTCAGGTGGAATGTTCCAGCTTCTGACAACTGTCTGTTCATTCCGAAACTGCTGAGGTCCATGTTGACTCTGGGGTTACAAAGGGCTGAATTGAAAGATGAGGTTCTGTCCCTGAGCTCCCATTGAGATGCATTGGAACAGTACAGGAGGCTGAGGGCAGTGTAGGTGTGAGCAGACAATGAAAATGACAGGGCTGCATTGTGAGGGCTGCTTGGCTCAATGAGAGTGTTTTGGAGTTGGGTGTAAACAGAGTGGGGTGAGACAGGGAGAAGGTGAAGCTGAAACTCAGTTTTAGTTCAGGCCTTTCAGAAATTCACAGTCCCAATGGGAACAGCCAGTTTTTAAGTGATACCTGCGGAGTATTTTTTTAACAGTTTTTAAAGTATTTTTTTTTCTGAGGGCAGTTGAGAGTTAACCACATTGCTGTGGGTCTGGAGTCACATGTAGGCCAGACCAGGTGAGAATGACCGTTTCCTTCCCTACAGGACATTAGTAAACCAGATGGGTTACTAACAATCAACAATAGTTTCATGGTCATCATTCGCCTTTTCATTCTAGATTGTATTGAATTCCGATGCTGCCATCAGCCATGTTGGGATTCTATCCCTAATCCTCGGAACACTGTACATATCACTCATCTGGCAGGAATACCATTAAGCCATTGCCTCCCTTTTTAGCAATGTTTAAAATAAAGTTCCATCATTCTACGTGTACAATGTGAGATAAAATACTGCAACGTCCATGTGTCAGCCTCTCCAAAAGGTCAATCAACAGAAATTTGTTTGAGGGCGAAATATTTCACTTATTTTTCGGGGGGGGGGGTGGGTTATTAAACAAAAATGAATCCAAATAAAAACCTTAAGCCACGGCCATGTAATTTCTGAAGCCGGAGGGAGATTACAGAGACAGGGAGGGTGGTGAGGCTGGAGGGGGATTACAGAGACAGGGAGGGTTGTGGGGCCAGAGGGGGATTGTTGTCCAAACATCACTGTGGTGTACATGGACTGCAGCATTTCAGGGAGGCGGTTAACCACCACTTTCTCCAAGACAAGTAAAGGTGGCCAATAAATACTGGTCTGGGCAGCAAAGGCAACCCCCAGTGAATAAAACCAAGCAGTGACCTCCCTGAGCTGACTTGCTGTGAAGTTACAAACCTCTCTGGAAATGGAGTGGGCAGAGAAGAGAAACAGTGACATTTCACAGCTGGCCTCAGAGAGACCTCACCCTTGGAAGTACTCAGAGCCGGGGATCAGCTCAGTGAGTTTCAGTCTCTTCAAATATCAATCTTAGTCGGTTTTATTTTATTAAATCTACAATCGTGAGTCAGGTGACTATTTCTTTTTAATGTCTTAGGGTCTCTTGATTAAATGTTTAAGATATAAAACGTAAGCATTAAGTTATTCTCGGGCAGTATTTTTCGAGCAGTAAGACTGTGCCTTTGTCTTGGTCTGTCGATTGTTAAGGCGGAGAGATGGCCTGTTGTAGAGTGGCGTGCTGTTCCTGTCAGATGAGGGAGATTAGGGAGAGTTTCAATGATCCTGATAATTGTCTGCAGGAAGTGTGATTGCAAATCCTATTGGAACGTATGGATTGGTGGAGGAGTGATTAAAGGCAGTGAAGAATTGACAGGAGCCGGGGGTGGGGTGGGCGGTGTGATAGGTGGCAGTCTCAGGAATGCAGGATACTGCAGATACAGTCAGGTAGATGGGTTACCTCCAGGAAAGCTAGGAGGGGTAGGTTGGTACTGCAGGAGTCTCCTGTGGCTATCCCCATCTCAGACAAGTATACGGTTTTGGAAAATGTAGGTGGTAATACACTTTCAGGGGAATGTAGCACTGACAGCCAAGTTACTGGTACTGAGACTGGCTTCTAACGTAATGTGAAGTATATCCAGTTCCACACGATCGATGGTGAGAGGGGACTCTCTAGTCAGGGGCACAGTCTGCCGTTTCTGCAGCTGACAGTGAGACATCAGAATGGGGTGGTGCCGCCCTGGTGCCAGTGTCAAGGATGTCTCTGAGGGAGCAGAATATTCTCAAAAGGGAAAATAACCAGTGGGAGGTCATTGTACATTGGTACCAATGGCGTAGGAAGGTGAAAGCATGGGGTCCTGACGAGCAGGGAGATTTGCTAGTGCCACTCGGGAGGCATTAAACCAGTGAGGGAGTCGGGGTAATCCTAAAGGGATAGTGAGAAAAGAGGTGAGTCTGAGGCTGGTACTGTTCACAGGTCAGACTGTCAAGGCAGGCAAGAGCAAGTCACAGAATGAGGTGCGATGGACCAGTTACACTGCATTTATTTCAGTGCAAGAGACCTGACAGGTCAGGCAGATGGGCTCAGGGTATGGTTTTGAACAAGGCTGTCTATGGAACCACAGGGGGTGCAAAAGATATGCAAATATTTCACGTCATTTTTATTGGTGAAGTATATGAAGCTCGAGAGTTTGGAGAAATAAACACTGGTAACTTGAAAAGTGTCCATGTTACAGAGGTGGTGGTACTGGATGTCTTAAATCGCATCAAGGTGGATAAAGCCCTGGAACCTGATCAGGTGTATCCTGGAACTTTCTGGAAATCTAGGGAAGTGATTGTTGGGCCTCTCCTGAGGTATTTGTATCATTGATAGCGACAGGTGAGGTGCCATTATTTTTAAAAACGTGGTAAGGAGAGGTCATGGAACAAGAGAACAGTGAGCCTGAAGTCAGTGGCAGGCAAGTTGTTGGAAGGGATTCTGAGGGACAGGATAACCATCTATTTGGAAAGGTAAGGAATGATCAGGGAGAGTCAATGTGACTTTGTACATGCACAATTGGGTCTCACTAACTTGAGTGAGTGTTTTGAAGTGACAAAGAAAATTGATTAAGCCAGGTAGTGAATGTTGTTTATATGAACATTCAACAAGGTTCCACAAAGCAGACTGGTTCGCAGGGTTAGATAACATGGAATGCAGGGAGAGCAAGCCATTACAAAACTGCCTGGAAGGTAGGAGACAGAGGATGATGATGGAGGGTTGCTTTGCGGACTGGAGGCCTGTGAGCAGCAATGTGCTGCAAGGATGGATATTGGGCCCTTAAATAAATGACTTGAATGTGAATATATGAGGTATGGTTAGTAGGTTTACAGAAGACACCAAAATTGGAGATGTAGTGGAGAGTGAAGAAGGTTAGTTCAGAATACAACAGGATCTTGATCAGATGAGCCATTGGAGCAAGGAATGGCAGACGGAGTTCAATTTAGATAAATGTGAGCTGTTGGATTTTGGAAAGGCAAATCAGGGCAGGACTTATTCACTTAATGGTAAAGTCCTGGGGAACATTGCTGAACAAAGAGACCTTGGAGTGCAGGTTCCTAGTTCCTTGAACGTAGAGTCACAGGTAGGTAAGGGAGTGAATGCAGCATTTGGTATGCTCCCCGTTATTGGTCAATGCATTGAATGCAGCTGTTGTAACGTCATATTGTGGCTGGACAGGGCACTGATTGAGGCCCTTCTGGAATTCTGTTTTCAGTTCCAATCTCTCTGTTCTCGGAATAACGTTGAGAAACTTGATAGGGTTCAGAAAACATTTGCAAGGATTTTGCCAGGGTTGGACGGTTTGAGCTTATTGGGCAAGGCTGAATAGGCTGTCTATTTTCCCTGGAGAGTTGGAGTCTGAGCGGTGATCTTATAAAATCATGAAGGGCATGGATAAGGTGAGCAGTCAGGGACTTTTTCCCAAGTTCGGTGGGTCCAGAACTAGAGGGTACAGGCTTAAGGTGAGAGGGAAAAGATTTAAAAGGGATCTAAGGGGCATCTTATTCATGTTGAGGGCATTGCAAGTATGGAGTGAACTGCCAAAGGAAGGGGTGGAGTCTAGTACAGCAGCATTTAAAAGGCATTTGATTGGGTACATGAAGAGGAACGATTTAGAGGGATAAGGGTGAACCGCTGGCAAATGGGACTCCATTAATGCTCTCCGTTATTGGTCAATGCATTGAATACAGAAGCTGGGATGTCATATTGTGGCTGGACAGGACATTGGTTAAGCCACTTCTGGAATTCTGTTTTCAGTTTGAATTTTCCTGTTCTGGGAAGGATGTTGTGAAACTTGAAAAGGTTTGGACAAGATTTACAAAAACGTTGCCAAGATTGGAGGATTTGGCCGACAGGGAGAGGCTGAATAGGCTGGGGCTATTTTCTCTGGAGAGTCAAAGACTGAGAGGTGACTTCATGGAGATATATAAAATCACGAGGGGTGTGAATAAGGTGAGCAGCCGGGGTCCTATTTCCTCAGGTTAGGTGGGTCCAAAACTAGAGCACCTGGGTTTAAATTGAGAGGGGAAACATTTAAAAGGGATCTAAAAGGCAACGTTTTCAAGCTGAGTGTGGTGTGTGTATGGGAGGGGTTACCAGATGAAGTCGTGAAGGCTGAAAAATCACAACATTTAAAAGGCTTCCAATTGGGTCCATGAATAGGAAGGGTTTTGATGGATACAGGCCAATAGCTGGTAAATGGGAATCCATTCGTTTAGGATTCCTCGTTGGCATGGACGAATTGGACCGAAGGTCTGTTTCTTTGATCCTAATAAATTAAGATGCATTCCTCTATTTTGTGGCGAGCTAGCTGAAACAAACATAAATATCCTTGGAGCTGAGAAGGTGAAGCAGTGATTTCGACCTGGTGCAGATTTGGTTCCAAGGTCTTGAATTTGCAGAGAGAGAGAGGAATTGTTAGCACTGTCACAATTTTTAGTAACTACTTTCAAGTAATTGGCAAATAATACAAGGTGAAAATGTGAACACTATTTTATTCAGTAAGTTCTGAGCATCTGGAACAGTCTGAACGACACAGATTCAGCAGGTATTCTGAAACAGACTTGGAATTTTACTTTTTAAGGTAAGATTTGGGGGGCCGTGGGCACATGGGAGGGGACTTGGGACCGACTTGCAGCATCTCCAGAGGGAGAGAATACAGCCCCAATGGGCTGAATAGCCCCCAGCCCCTGTGCTCTGTGATACAGCCCCATTCACTGTGAATGATGGAGCTCATCCCAGGGCAGAGACAGGGAGGAACCAACCACTCTCAATCGGCGCCAGCTTAATTAACGACAGCTCCAGACCAATAGGAGAGGTTGTGTGGTCCTGCAGCCAATGGGAGTGAATGAGGGGTGTGGCCAGCAAGACAGCGCCTGTCCATGAGCTGTGCAGATGCCGTGTCACTGTTTGGGGTTGGGAGAGACAGCAGAGACTGGGACAGAGGCTGTGGGACCTGAATTACAAACTCCCGGTAAATTAAAACCAAAAGAACTGCAGAAGATGTAAATCAGAAACAACAACCAGGAGGTTCTGGAAAAGCTCAGCAGGTCTGGCAGCATCTGTGATGAGAAATCAGATAAAGTTTCAGACCCAGTGTCCCTTCCTCAGGACAGATATTACTGAGAAAACAAGTCAGTTTTAGTGCAGAAGTTAGTGTGGGGGGAGGATAAAAGGAGTAAACGATAGGTGGGGATAGAGTGAGAAGAACGGTTGGGTAAAGGAGTGGATAACAATCTGTCTGGGGGAGGATGATTAGCTGTTAATGGAGACTGTTAGTGGCTAACTATAGGTAGTGTGTAATGGCAGACTGTGAAAACTGGTGTGTGGGGTAGGGGGCTACGACATGAGGTTGTTAACTTATGGTTAGCATCAATGAAGTAAACACAATGACTGCAGATGCTGGAAAGCAAATAGTGGATTAGTGGTGCTGGAAGAGCACAGCAGTTCAGGCAGCATTTAACGAGCAGCGAAATCGACGTTCGCTGCTCGTTGGATGCTGCCTGTTCTGCTGTGCTCTTCCAGCACCACTAATCCAACTTATGGTTAGCCACTAGCTGTCTCCATTGTGAGCTGTTCCCCACCTATATCACTCCACGATTGAAGCTGCCGAGGACACGAACCTTTGGAATATCCTCCCTAACTCCCTCTCTCCGCCTTAAAGATGTATCTAAAAATCGTTCTCTTTAATCAACGTTTCCATCATTCGTGAAGCATTTGAGGAGATTTGTCAATGTGAAAGGCTCCATACAATGCAGGTAGTTGTTGTTATTGTCTGACCTCAGGAGAAACAGGGATGAGCCCTCTCTCTCTCATACCTGATGAACAGCAGCAAAAGCAGGAAGCACTGAGCATGCTCCAGCCCACAGTGGGCTTCGGATTATTGATATCAGCGCAGGACCAATAAGAGTGGGGGAACTGTGGCTAGAGGTGCTCGTTGGTCCTTCAACCAATCAGAATGAATGAGGGGCGGGGTAATACTCAACCACGTGATAAACTTCACTGACAGCACAGTGTTGTTGTGACCAAGGCATTGGAAATGTGTGAAGGTGCAGGGCAGGGGGAAGGAAAAACTTATTGACCAGGAAGAGGAGGAAATTTTCATGGTATGGGATGAGAGGTTTTACAGAACTTGGTGCACGTAGTAAAACACAAATTTAAAAATCCCAAATTCTGCACCATTTTCCCTCCCGATAATGCATTTTGCACTCCCTGAAATATCAACTATGTGTTTCTCCGTCCACAGATACCAGTGATCAGTGCTAAAGCCCGATTGCCTGTGGAGAAGGTGATGTTTGACTTCCTTGTACAGCTACAGTTCGTGTGGTGAAGGTGCTCCTACAATGTGTTTGGGTAAGAGCTGTTATAGATTATTCACTCAGCGACAGTGAAGAATTGACAAAATGTGTGCAAATCAACAACAGTTGTTTTTTTTTATCATGTTTATAATTCCACAGACATATGATTGAGAACTTGTGACATAAGGCCACAGCTGGAGATATTAGGTCAGGTGATCAAAAGAATTGCCAAATAAGCAGGTTTTCAGGAATACCTTAAAGGAGGAAAGCAGGTCTGAGAGGGTTAGGGTGGGAATTCCAGACCGTGTTGCCTTGGCAACGGTAGAAACAGCTAGACAGGTGAAGCATTGATTAAACATATCGTTGGGAGTCTGAAAGAAAATGAGTTGTCGAGGTCTCACAGATTGTGTGGTTCAGGGAGACAGGGATGTTCACAGCCAGGAATTACATCAAGGGTGAGAATTTTAAATTGTTGCTTGTTAATAGGAGCCTTTTGATGAATCAACAAGTTTTGGTACAAGTGAGCGCTTGGGCAGTAGGGTTTTAGATACTCTTGAGATTACATGGAAGTTGAATGTGGGAGGCTGGCCAGGAGTGTGTATGGATAATGAAGTCTGGAGATAACACAGGAATGGACGAGTGTTTCAGTAAATGAGCTGAGACTAGGGTGGAGTTGGGTGATGTCACTGATGTAGGAATAGTACTTTTGGAGTTGGGCTGCTCCTCCTCCTCCTCATCACCCCCCCCCCTCCCCAATTCACAGATATTGTTCCTTGTTCTATCTGTCTGTCTTTTCGGGTTATGTCCTTCTCTCCCATTCTGCTACAAACTAATATTTGACCCCACCGTTGTTGCAAAAACCTACTCCATCCTGACTCTCCCTTTCCTTTCTGAATTCCTTGTATTTGGTGTCCCTTAAGGATCTCTCCTTGTTCCCTCCTGTTTCTCACCTACATACTGCCAGGAGGTGACATTGTCCAAAAGCACCGTGTTAGGTTTCACATGTACACTGACAATGCCCAGCTCTCCCTCCCCATCATCCCTCTCCATTACTCCGTTATCAAACTGCTCATCACACTCCCACCAAGCGATTGGCTGCAATTTCCTGCAACGGAACATTGCAATGGTTAAACCCATTGCCTTCAGTTGCTATTACAAATCACTTTCCCTTACTGCTGAGCCCCTCACTCTCCCTGGGAACTGTCTGAGGCAGAACCACACTCTTGACAATATTGCTCTCATATCTGACCCCAAGGTGACCTTCTGATCAGACATCTACACAATCACAAACACCAGGAATTACAATCTCTTAAAATGTTGCTTCTCTCCACCTCACCCCAGCTCCATTGCTTATGAAACCCCTGACCTGTGTCGGTGTTGCCTTAAACTTGACGAATCCAAAACAGAATCCGTGATTCTGTGACTGACCCAGAATCTGGTTCCAGACTCCCTCATGATGAGAAACATCCTCTCAGTATTTACCCTGTCAAACTCCTTAAGAATCCTACATGTTACAATGAGATCCCCTCTCATTCTTCCCAAATCCAGTGAGTAAAGTCCCAACGTCTTCAGCCTTTTCTTAAAAAATAATCCCTGCAAACCAGGGTTCATCCCAGTCAATCTTCTGTGAAATGCCTCTGATGAAATGATGTATTTCCTTAAATAAAGGGACCAAACCTTCTGTCATTACTCCAGATGTGGTCTGACTCGCACTTTATAAAGTTCCTCTCAGGTATATACTCCAAACAACTCCCTTTAAACTTGCACAGATGTTGTTGGAAATGCGCAGAAGATCATGCAGCATCTGTGAAGAAAAATCAGTTAACGTTTCGGGTCTGGTCACCCTTCCTCAGATACGTTAACTCTAATTTCTTTTCACAGATGTTGCTAGACCTGCTGACCTTTTCCAGAAACTTCTGTTTCTCTTCCTGGTTTACAGCATCTTCAGTTGTTTCGGTTTTCATATCCTTGAAACTTGCCATCTCTCTTATAGAATTTGTCATTTCCACCTTGGAAAAAAGATTCACATTTGTTTGGTCTCCCCTACCCTGAGGAAAAAAGAAACCATGGCTAGTCACCCTATCATTGCTCCTCATAACTTTATAAAATTCAATAAAGCCACCTAAAGTGTCCAGTGCTGCAGGGAAATAGCCTCAGCCGATTCAGCCTCTCCCTATGGTTCACGTGTTCCAATACTTGCAACACCCTAGTAAAACCATTCTGAACTCTTGCAAGTTTCCCAACATCTTTCCTATAACAGGGAGACTGGAATTGAAAGCAGTCTGGGGATTCCAAAAGTGGCCGAGCCAATAAACCGTACAACCGAACCATGATCTCCCAACTCCTATACTCAATGCACTGCCCAATACCAGCTAGCATACCGCACACCACCTTCACTGACCTGTCTACCTTCAACCACACTTTCAAGGAACTGTCAACCCACACTGCATGGTCTTTTTGTCTGTCAACACTTCCCAGGAACTTGTCATTCAGAGGTTGAGTCCTATTCTGGTAACATCTTTCTGAAATCAGGGAGACCACAATTGAATGTAATATTCTAAAACTGGCCTCCCCAATGCCCTACTCAGCCACAACGTGCCCTCCTAACCCCTATACTCAGTGACAGAATCCCTACAGTGTGGAAGCAGGCCTTTCGGCCCATGGGACCATACCAACCATCGGAACAGCATTCCACCCTAACTCTGTACCCTACCATTACCCAAAGCTCATCCAGCTAACCTGCATGGCTTTGGATTGTGGGAGGAAATTAAGAGCACCCAGAGGAAGAGCACCCAGAGGAAGCCCACGCAGACACACAGGGAGAATGTGCAAACACCGCACAGACAGTGGAATCGAACCAGAGTCCATTTATTGGTCAGCGCATTCCATTCAATGTTAGTGTCCCAAATGCCATGTTCAGCACCTGATCTCTCTGAAACTCTACTTTCCAAGAACTAAGCAGTTGTTCTGAGCTCTTCGGAGGGAATTAAGGTCAGGATGAGAAAACAGGAACTGGGTTGAGTTTTAGATCTACAAAATGACTCTCCATCTTTCCACTCTGTTTCTCCCCCTCCCCCCACTCTGTCTGTTCCCCACGCTCTGTCTCCCCACCCCCCAACAGTCTGTTCTCTTTCTCCCCCCTGTCTGTCTGTCTCTCCCCCTACCTCTGTTGGTCTCTGCCCCCCCCTTCCCCCTGTCTGTTCCCCTCCTCTCTAAACCCACTTTCTGTCCCCATCTGTCTCTGTGCCACCCCTTTCTATCCACCCCCTCTCTTTCCCCACCCATTTCTGACCCACCCTTCTCGATCCAACCACCCTCTGTCTGCCGACCCTCCTTCCCAGTCCCCTAGTTCTGTACTCCCCCACTGCAGGGCAAATATCTTGTCTATTTACCCTATCCATGCCCAGCCTGATTTTAAAAATCTCTTTAGGTCACCATTCAGCCTCTGACGCTCCAGGGAAAACAGCCTATCCAACCCTGGCAACATGCTATAATTCTTTTCTGACCTCTTTAAAGTTTAAGAACATCCACCTGATAGGAAGGAGAACAGAATTAAATGGAATATTGATTCGGCAACTTTTGCAATGTCCTCTACAGTCACAATATGTCATCCTAACCCCTATACTCAATGCTCTGACTGATAAAGACAGGCAGACCAACTGCCGCCTTCACTATCCTATCGACTTGCTACTCTACTGTCAAGGAACTATGAACCTGCACTCCAAGGACTCTTTGTTTAGCAGCACTCACCAGGAACTTACTATTAACTGTATAAGTCCTGCTAAAGTTTGCTTTTCCAAAATGCAGCAGCTCGCATTTTTCTAAACTGAACTCCTCAGCCCATTCACCCATCTGATCCAGATCCTCTTGTACTCTGAGGTAATCTTTTTCACTGTCTACTACACCTCCCATTTTGGTGTCATCTGCAAACTTACTTACAATACCTCTTATGTTCACATCCAAATCATGGATATAAATGACGAAAAGTAGTGGATCCAGCCCCGATCCTTGTGAGACTCCACTGGTCACAGGCCTCCAGCCTGAAAAGCCCCCTCTGCCTTCTACCTTCGGGCCAGTTCTGTACTCCATGTGATCTAACCTTGCTGACCAGTCTCCCATGAGGAACCTTGTCAAACACGTTACTGAAGTCCATGTAGATCATGTCCATGCTCTGACCTCAGCAATCCTCTTTGTTACTTCTTCAAAAAAACTGAGTCAAATTCATGAGATATGATTTCCCATGCACAAAGCTGTTATTGGTATCCAGGATTTAACTCTGTACATTGGGGTCTGCGTTGCCCAGTTATAGGTGTTAATATTCTGGATGAAGTTCAAGGACGCCAGCATTTTCTCAGTGAGTCTGTATTGAGTCTTGTTCATGTCACCAACACAGGGGAGTTCCTTTTGAAAGGCAGTCCTTGTATCCCTTGCCCACCAGGAAATAGTGTACGTGTCCTTACCTCTGGATCAGGAGGATCAGGCTCAGAGTTGAGTAACAGCATCTTTGAAGAGGCTGATTAGTAAACCTGCCCAAGCCACCAGGCCATACTGTCTCCCAGCTGTCCCTGCCTGAGCCTCCAAACAGACCCTTCCTGTAGTTTCTCTCCTGTCAGACTCTCCCATTGCTCAGTTTGTCCAGGATCCCCTCCTGCTGCTGCACTGCTCCTGTCCCTCACTGACCTGTCCATCCCCCAGTGTTCACCACATTCATTCATTGTTTACAATCTCGTTGTCCCAGTCCTCCAGCCCCGCCCCCTCCACCCTATAGAGACAGCTCAGTGGTTGGCACTGCTGCCTCACAGCACCAGGTACCCGGGTTCGATTCCGGCCACGGGCGACTGTCTGTGTGGGGTTTGTGCATCCTCCCACAATCTAAAGATGTGCAGGGCAGGTGAATTGGCCATTCGAAATTGCCCATAGTATTGATTAAATTAGTTAGGGGGCATAGGTCTGTGTAAGTTACTGTTTGCAGGGTCGGTATAGACTTGTTTGGCCGAAGGGCCTGTTTCCATACTGTAGGGTTTCTGATATATTGGGCAGCAGCTGCTGTCAATCACCTGGACTCCTGTATGATCGGGAGCTCGTGCTGTAGGAGGGGAGACAAGTGCATGGGTGCAGTGCTGGCAATTGTGGGATTATGCACAGTATAGGTCAGTGCCTGGGAAGGAGGCTGTGGGTGTGAGGGATTAATCTATCATTAGCAGCTTCATCCCTCTAGGAGCAGGACCCAGGGGAATGGCCCCTCTCTTGCTACCCTGATATGTGATCAGACTATCAGTGGTGCAGCGTTTTGCAGAAAGTTATTAGAACTCTTTTGTGAAGATTCAGGGTTGTTATGGAAAGGGACAAGGATGGGCCTGCAATTAGAATTCTAATTTGGCTCATTTTAGTCAGATGGGTCTTGGCCAGAGTGTGCAGGAAGCTGTGTATGCAGGATGGTTCTCATCAGGAGCTAGGAAACTGGATTCGAAGAGAGAGTGTGTGAGAACTGGGTGTGGAGGAAAGGAGTGGGGGGATTGGTTTGGATTTCAGTTCACAGAAGAGAGAAATTGTGAGACTGAGGTTTAAAGCTTTGGGGGAAACAAGAAAACTACAGTTTAATACTACAATTGTCTTATGAATTTCCATCCTGTATTAACAGTGGTAACTTGTGTGCTCTGTTGTATGGTACTGAAAGGGTGGATTTGCGGATGAGAAATACAAATTGAACTTCATGGTCAAATCTGATAGTTACTTGATCCGTGCCGATCTGAATATCATTGGCCTTTTCATCTGGATGGAAAGGTGTGCATTCTGTCCGTGGGCAAATATTTCAAATCTCAATGTGACTGGAAAAGTACTGAGACACAGCCAAGTCCATGTCAGCGTGGTGAGTGTGGAGAGAGAGTTCATTTGTTTTTGAAAGTCTGAAAAATCATGGCACATTTCCCAGGAACAATGAAGCCACAACTTTGCTTTGTAAAAGGACAAGTCTTTAATTAACCATGCAACCAGAAAGACACAAGGATACCTGCACCATGGGGAACACTATGAAAACGGGATTGTTGTAAAGGGGTTCATTCTCGATCATGGATTGTAATCCATTGGCATTGTCCCGTCGGTTCCAGCCCCGCAGGGAAACACTGGAAATATGATGGATGTAATGGAGGTTTCAGTTATTAAACTGTAAAAAGTGCAGAACAATTTACAAGGATGTTACCAGGGCTCAGGGGTCTGAGTTATAGGGAGAGGTTGGACAAGGGAGGATTTTATGTTTGGAGCAGAGGAAACTGAGGGGATTCTTTTCTAGAAGTGTATAAGACCATGAGAGGCATGGATAAGGTGAATGCACTCAGTCTTTTTCCCAGGAACTCAAGGATTGGACGACTTGATTGGATCAGTTGAAGGTTAGAGGAGAAAGAATAAAAGGGAAGCTGGGGGGCAACTGTTTTACACAGAGGGTGGTATGTATATGGAATGAGCTGCCAGTGGAAATGGTTCAGGCAGGAACACTCACAACAGGTAAAAGACATTTGGACAAATACATGGATAGGAAAGGGTCAGAAGCAAATGGGCCAAGTGCAGGGAAATGGAGTTAGCGTGGATGGACTTTCTGGTCAGCATGGGCCAAAGGGCCTGTCTCTGCTGTCAGACTCTATGACTCTAAGTGCATTTGCTATTTCTCCCACTAACTCTGTTGGTATCCTGGGATGTATCCCATCAGGGCAATGAGACTTGTCGACCTTTAGCTACATTAGCATATCCAGTTCTAACTCTTTCACGATAATGGTTATTATCTAGGTCCTCACCTTCCTCAGTCTCCTTATCAATTACTGGCATGTTCTTCATATCCTCCACTGTGAAGACTGACTGCTGTGTACTCATATTCCTGAACCCTGCTGGATAGGAATAACTAGGCACAGAACTCTGAGAGGTCTTCTTTGAGACTTTATTGATGAGACATGGCAGTTACCTGGATAGTGTACAAGCAAAACACCTTCAGGCAGCATCAAGTAACTCCCCACCTGTCTGATGTACAGCTCCCATTCTTATACCTTTGTGGTTTGGGACTTTGAATAGAGACTGTCTCTCAGTATTATCTCCATGGCAACGGCAGTTAGAAAGTCTAGTTCAGTTCAGCACTTTGTGGTTAAACCACACACCCCTCCCCCACGCCCCTGTGGCTCCCTCAAGTATGTGATAGGCGCTTCAGTTTCAGTGGGGCTGTCTGTCAGGATTCTGATGTGGAGGAGCCGGTGGACAAAGTTTAAAAACCACACAACACCAGGTTATAGTCCAACAGGTTTATTTGGAAGTACAAGCTTTTGGAGTGTGCTGTGATTTTTAACTTGCTTAGGATTATCTCTATGGTAACAGTTAAGTGCTTCAACAATTAGAGGCCATATGTTCCCCAAACATCATGTTCCCCTCTAGCAGTATAAACTGTTATTCCAGCCCTGGGGATAGCTATTAATCACTTTTCTCCCCCAATCCCATCTCGCTTTCTGTTGATCTTTAAAGTTTTTCTAATCTCCATGGTCATTGCCAATCTGTATGCATTCTATTTCAGTTTGATAGACTCCCTTATTTCCTGAGCCACCCATGGCAGATTATTCCTTTTTTCCTAAAGTCCTTCCTTTTCCCTGATATATACTTTTGCTGAGCACTTCAAAAAATTTCTTTGATATTCCCGCACTGTCCGTCAACTTTCCCACCATAAAGTCTTTGTTTCCAGTCTACATTAGCCAACTCCTGCCTCATCCTATTGTCGTCTCCTTTTGTTTAAGCACTGGATCTTGGGATTGGATTTAATCTTCCAACTTTTCATCTTTGTTCTAAATTCAACCAGACTTATCAGAATTCTTTTATCAGATTACGTGGTGAGGCGATGTTTCCTGGGTGTTTTGGTTTTCATTGTCAGTGACCTTGGCTTTGTAATAAAGTACAGGATGGATATTCACACTGCGAATGTACGACGCAATCTAAAACCATAAATCACTGTCTCCCCTCAGTTTAAAATTGCAAAATCATTATCTCCTACACGCTTCCTCACTATCTAAGATTGGAATGCTAATCCACCTGACTATCTGTCATTTTCCGAAAATCTCCTTTGGTGAAGGTGGTGATTTTTGGATTCAGCTTTCCAGTTATTACCGCCTCTCCAAGAACACCCTGCTTTATCCTCAATCATAGAATAGCCTTTATCCACAATCATAGAATAGAATCTCAACAGTGTGGCAGGAGAGCATTGGCCCATCAAACCCCACCAACCATCCAAAGAGCATCCCACCTGGAGCACTCCATCCTTTTAACACTGCATTTCCCATGGCTGATCCACTGAATCTGCACAATCATGGAGACTGTGGACAAGTCCACACGACCCGCCGAAGCGCAACCCACCCATACCCCTACATTTACCCCTTACCTAACACTACGGGCACACACAGAAACACAAAAGGTAGCATGTGTACCTGAGATGAATGAACCTGGACTTAGGAAAATGTGACAACAATCACAACTAGTTAGAATTACAGAATCCCTTAGGCGCACAAAGAGACTATTCGGTCCATCGAGTCTGCAATGACCTGCTGTCCCACCCTACCTCCATAACCCCACATTTAGCATGGCTAACACAACCCACCTTACCTACACACTACAGGCCATGTTAGCACAGCCAATCCATCAAACCTGCACATCTGTGGGAGGGTCACATATTATGTCTAAGTGCTCAGGATTGTGGATGAAGGCTCACAAATACTTGACTCTGACGCAAATCCTCTTTTATTTACAAAATAAAATCTGGGGGAAATTGCAGCCAGACAGATTTCCAATTATCTCATGAGGAAGAGAATTCACAACTTGTGCCCCTGACCCAGGATGCGCAGTGAAGTCACAGAGGTCTGGGAACCATCAGAAATGTAACAAGTTGTGTGCAAGGTGGGGGTGAGACAAGGACAAAAAGACAGTCTGTCACACGGGGGAAGGCAGGAGAAATTAAATTGCAGAAATGGTAGTCCCTCAAGGCCATGGGGAATGGATTTAGGGCTGGGAAAGAAACCAGGAAACAAGGTGAGCAGCTCTGAAAGAAATACATTGAAAAAACAGATTATAACAACATAGAGGGCAGAGTACACAGTCTGAAATTGCTGCTCTCATTGGTGAGTACATAACGCTGTAAAGCCTGGGTCATTCTATTACAGCCAACACATGCAGGATAGGCCAAGTGTCCTCGATCTGTGCTGAACTTTCTGATAAATTTATTCTGACATTTGGAATTCAGGTCGGATGATGTTCATAAATTCTCAAATTGGACTTGACTTTAATATTCTGGAGAAATGTTAAATCAATCACAATGATCCCATTCTGCAGACTTTAGTCCGCAGCCCTGCATGTTCCAGCATCTCAGTTACATCCATGTCCTTTTATTCTAATGTGATGCTGGTTACTGCCTCTGCCACCCCATCAATGCGTTCCTGCTCCCCACCATCTCCGAGTGAAATGAATTCTTCCCTCCCTTCTTTCTGGGAATTAGTTTCAATCTAAATCCTCCAGTTTCTGACCTCTCAGTTAATGAATAGCTCCTTCCTATCCACTCGATCTGGATTCCTCAGCATTTTATCACTTCAATTAAATCTCAGCTCATCCTCCTCAGAAATCATCCCCAGACTATCCAATCTCTCCGCAGAGCAGATATTTTCCAATTGTAGAAACATTCTGATCAATCTCCTCTGTACCCTCTCTGGTGTGATCACATCAACCCTGGAATAAGGGGATCAGAAATGTGGGCAGTACTTTAACCGCAGTCAATTTCAGGGTTACCCTTAATTCTGTTTGCTAAAAACTGCTCGTGTCCTCCCTTTGCTTTCCTTAACTCTCTCTTTAAATCCTTCCTAGCTGATCTGTAACTCTCTATTGCTTCATCTGTACCATTTTGCCTCATCAACACATAAGCCTCTTTCTTCTTTTTAACAAGAGATACAATTTCTGTAGTAAACCATGGTTTACAAACTCTGTGCCAGTTGGGTCACCCCACAGACATTGACTTTCCAAAGAGAACAATCCAAGATTTTCTAACCTCTCCCAATCCAGGCAACATCCTGGTAAACCTGTTTCCACCTTCCCAAAAGCCTTCACCTTCTTCCTATAATGTGGTGATCAAAACGGCACACAATCCCCGAAAGGTGGCCTGATCATAGTTTTATTATCACTCCCCTGACTAAAGAAGGCAAGCCTGCCATTCACCTCCTTCACCACTTTCAAGGATCTTTCAGCTTGCAACTGAAGATCCCTCTGTATATCAGTGTTGCTCAGGACCCTTCCGTTTATTGTACAAATTCCTCTTGCTTTGTGTCTTCCAAAATGCATCACCTCACACTTGTCTGAATTAAAATATATCTGCAATTTCCCCACAAAACTTTCTGACTCATCTCTTTCTTGCTGTATCCTTTGACATCATTCTTCACGATTCACAACTTCAACAGTTTGTGCCATCTACAAACTTGCTAATTAAAACGTTTACATTTTCAAACTTTTCATTTATATATATTACAAGCAACAGATGTCCCAGCTCTGACCCTTGTGGAACAGAGGCACTGGTCACAGACCTCCAGCCAGCAACATACCCCTACACAACTGTTACTGGAAGAAATATCAAAGAGGAGCCTTGAGTTCTGTGCTGAGCACCACGACCAATGTTTATTCAGAGCTCCTTACTAATACAGGATGGGAAAGGTCCCTCTCTGGCTCCCCCAGATAAGTCCAGCATTTTGATGTGTTTACTTCATACGATCCCCCTGACCTGAACTCCAGAGTTTGGAATGTCAGCTCGGATATTTCCATGTTTCCTTTCCCAGTCTCTGATTCTCTCAGCTCATGCGGCTGCTTTGCCAGTTCTTTTACAAATGGTTTAACCCTATCCTTGTCATTGCACATCTCCAGCCCTCCCACTACCACACATCTCCAGCCCTCCCACTACCACACATCTCCGGCCCTCCCACTACCACACATCTCCGGCCCTCCCACTACCACACATCTCCGGCCCTCCCACTACCACACATCTCCGGCCCTCCCACTACCACACATCTCCGGCCCTCCCACTACCACACATCTCCGGCCCTCCCACTACCACCCATCTCCGGCCCTCCCACTACCACCCATCTCCGGCCCTCCCACTACCACCCATCTCCGGCCCTCCCACTACCACCCATCTCCGGCCCTCCCACTACCACCCATCTCCGGCCCTCCCACTACCACCCATCTCCGGCCCTCCCACTACCACACATCTCCGGCCCTCCCACTACCACACATCTCCGGCCCTCCCACTACCACACATCTCCAACCCTCCCACTACCACACATCTCCGGCCCTCCCACTACCACACATCTCCGGCCCTCCCACTACCATACCCTGTGGTATCTGCATAGTCCATCCGGTCACCAATTCAAAGGGGGACTGTCCCGTCCCCTTTGCTGGGGTTGTCCTCAGTTTTATTAGGCTGCTAAATAGTACTCTAACCCATCGCTGTCCTGTCTCTGAGAGAGCCTTAGTCAGACTAGCTTTCAGTGTCTGCGTCATTCCTTCTACTGTCCCAGAGCTCTGGGGGTGGTATGGGGGATGGGATTTCTGTTCAGTACCAAACAGGGCACATAGCTAAAGAGCTATGTTCCCTGTAACATTTGTCCCTTGGTCAGAATCTGCAGGGGAATGCTTCCACCCATTGAGTAAACCTATTTACTAAAACCCAGCAGGACTTCCTTCCCTGGGATTGGGTGTGTGTGTAAAATCCATCTGTAATTGTTCCCATGGGCCCCTGGGTCCCTGCTGCTGCCTCCATTTTATTGCTTTCCCTGGCTCACACTGTGAACAGACTACACATCTTCGACAAAACCTTGCTGTATTTCTCCCTGTTCCAGGCAAGGATTGTAGTGGATCATCTGATATTGCATTTTATCCTCCCCAATATGGGCCAGCCCATGATATGTTTTTAATAATGTTTGTCTTATACAGTGTAGTGGCACTGCTGGATCATCCAGACTCTGACGTGTCCTATTACTGCCCCACCCTTTTCCCATTCCTGTTTCTGCTGTTGTGGGACTGTTTCTGGGAATATCTTTAAACCTTCCTCTCTCACTTCTGTAGCTACGGCCATTGCCATCTCCTCAAATGTCTGCACTATTTCAGTCAGTATTTCACATATAAGATTATTAAAGGATTGGACACTCTGGAGGCAGGAAGCAAGTTTCTGCTGATGGGTGAGTCCTGAACCAGAGGACAAATTTTAAAAATAAGGGGTAGGCCACTTAGAACAGAGTTGTGGAGAAACTTCTTCACCCAGAGATGGTGGGTATATGGAATGCTCTGCCCCAGAAGGCTGTGGAGGCCAAGTCTCTGGGTACTTTCAAGAAAGAATTGGATAGAGTGATTAAGGATAGTGGAATCAAGGGTTATGGGGATAAGGCAGGAGCAGGATACTGATTGAGGATGATCAGCCATCATCATAATGAATGGTGGTGCTGTCTCGAAGGGCAGAAGGGCCTACTCCTGCACCTATTGTCTATTCACCTGCCTTATCCACAAACTTACTGCCCCATTGGTGTGGGGTTTTGACTACCTTGTGAGCTCTAATTCTCATTATTGCTGCTTCACTGGGAAAGTTAGCTGCTTCCACTAACTCTCTGACCTGTCCTTCATGCTCTACGTGCCCACAGACAGGGTGATTTAC
Source organism: Chiloscyllium punctatum (assembly GCF_047496795.1). Classification (NCBI taxonomy): domain Eukaryota; kingdom Metazoa; phylum Chordata; class Chondrichthyes; order Orectolobiformes; family Hemiscylliidae; genus Chiloscyllium; species Chiloscyllium punctatum. The sequence goes on along the minus strand of NC_092790.1, from coordinate 36,506,171 downwards.
CCTCACCGAGCCCAGGCTATCACTTGGTCATGAATTATACCAAAGGCATGCTGTCTCTCTGTGTATATGCTGACTGCCTGACACCTGGCTAATGTCCGCGCTTCTGTCAGGGCTCGTGATGGTTCTGCCATTTCTGGGTAATTCTCCAAAAAAGTCCTCCAATAATTAAACAATCCTAAAGTTTGCCTTAACCCCTTCACAGTGTGCGGGTGGATAGTTTTGAAATCATGGTCTTTCGTTTCACTGGGATTGTCCCCCTCCGTTCCTGATTTGATCTTCCTGATGTGATGTCCCAGGTACATCTCTCCCTACCTTCCCACGCTCTGTGGGTTAATTTTAAGCCCGGCCTGCCTGACCTGACCCAATACTCTATGTAATATCCGGATATGTTCTTTCTCACCAACTGAGGCAATGAGGTGTTGGTAAGATTAAATCGATGCACTCCATCAGCCATATATCGGTGGGATATACTGGAATATTATGAGGTCCCTGAGGTAACTGGATCCAGGTCTACTGCTTTCCTCAGACAGTAAATACTAGCTTATTCTGACCGTTCTAGGTCCACAGTAACCCATTCACAATATCAAGGGCTGAGACTGTATCCTGTTGCAATTTTAATCCATTAAATAAAGTGGTGTGGTTCACTACTGTAGGATACTCTTTAGTGGCAGATTTACTGAGGGAGGTCTAATCAATAGTGAGGTGGGATGAGCTGTCCGGCTTCTGTGAGTTAGTCTGGGATACTGTTGGTCTGACTATTCCCTGCTTCTCTCAATCTGTTACTGTCACAATTATTGCCTTCTCAGCCCCAGCTTTAATGGGATCCAGTTTGGGTGGGGAGTGAGAGGGCCCTCGATTTTTACAGGATCTACAGATAATAACCCACATTCCTGTTTGAGTTACCCGCCCTGCTGTTTGGGTCCTAGCTATAACTCCCCAGATTCTGTGACTGTTCCAGTCTCCCTGCAAGGTAACTACTCTGGAGATGTCGCCTCTCCTTTGCTTCCTGTCCTGGGCCTGGCCAGATTGTACCCATATTAGAGTTTGTGCCTCTACATCAATAGTTGCTCTGAACTGTTCTAAAATGGCAACTTCCAGAATGGTCCCTTCCTCAGTTTCACACTCCCATATCTGAATATATTTTGCCATATCGATGATCTGCATTGGGACAGATTTATTTCATCCAGCTTCCTTGATTCCCTCTCCAACTGCTCTCATTTTAGTAATTGAGGGGTGAGGGGCAAATCCGTTTCGGTAACTGATATAGATGCTCCTTTTATTAATATTTGTTCTGCTGGTTCCCAAACACAGCATCAATGAATATTCATGTGCCTACGTGAACACAGGCACACACACAATGTGAACATCTATCTCCCTCTCTCTGCCTACGTTCCTTGTCTATGTGCCCTTTCCTGCTTCCCTTGTAACATTGTGGGTCTGGTTACCCTCCCTGTACTGCAGTACCCTCCCTGTACTGTACTACCCTCCCTGTGTTTCTGAGTTTGTCTCAGCTCTCATGGCCCAATTCAGAATGTGATTAGAATGATCTCCCACTGGCAGTCCCACGTTTATAATTACAGTTAAATAGGGTCCCATGTCATCTGTTAAATACATCAAACCTATTTCATCATCACAGGTTGGGGTTTGGTAATCCCCCGTGGTCCTTACACACCTCAGGCTTCCTCTCTGTATGATCCTCGATATTACCCTTGGTTCCCTGAGACACCAAGGTTATTTTAGCCCATTCAGTCTGTCCCCTCCCCAGTGTATCCCTGTAATATCTGTGAATGCCTGGAGGCACTCATCGGCTGTGCACTGGGGGGGTCTCAAACCCTCACCCACTCATTGCAGAGACAGGTTCTGCTGTACACGTCCGGGCATCTTGGCATAAAGGATTTTGGCCTAACACCATCATCGGTGAGACTGTACCTCAACTAATTCATCCATATTGTCCCAATAAGGTCCGTTATTACCATTTCTCTATCAGGCTGGGTGTTAACACACCAACATCTGTTATTCAGCAGGTGAACGGTTCATGTTTGGTTTTTGTCAGTTCCCTTTGTTGCTCCCTACTGTCTGTCCAAGTTGACCTTTGATGCCCAGTGGTGCCACAGACACGGCCTTCTGGGCCTTATAGGGCGGTGGGTCATCCCACCCATTGTCGTCCCTCTGTCCATACGTGGATGCTTTGTCATCTAACCCGTTCCAGTCAGTGTCACCATCCTCACTGCCTTCTGAGGACAGCGGGGCACTCGGTACCTCCCCCACTGTAACTACCACCTGGCCCTTTGGCTTTAAGGCCTCACGTCAGAGAGCCACCACCTTCACTTGTTCCTGTTTCCCATAATAATTCAACACATCCTGTCATTCCTGGAATAACACAGAGCAAAATGTGAATTTGGTTTTACTTGAAATATTAATAATTTGACATTCACTTTACATATCTTTAAAGGTGAAAATTCTACTCTGATTATTTAAGTGAATTTAACATGATCATACAGTGAAAATAACCCTCATAATCAACGATAATGAATGAACTGAATAATATGTGATTATTTGTACAAGTTCTTGCATTGAAAATTCAATTTTATTTAATGTTTGTCACCCATTACACCATGGGCATTGTTATTAGGGAATAAAGTAATGGAAGGATATCAGAGAAAATAAATAGACTTGAATTTTAGCTTCACTGGAATAATGAACCAAAACAATATTTGGAAATATGGGTAAACTACATAACAAAGTTTCCAGTGTCATTATTGACGTGGAAACTATTTTAGTTTGCTAGTTGTTTTGCACTAAGAATAATTGGAACTGAATTGTGATTATGAATTGACCATTTAAAATATATTTTAAAGAGAATAGTCATATATATTTTTTTGGAGGAAATTAGGAAAGTAAATAAATATGTATACATTGGTATTAATAGTTTTAAAATGTTTAGAAGTTGACTGGGATTATTTGATTGAGAGAGGCTGCATGATTATTAAGACTAATTCACCTTTTTCATTGCATTGTTGGTTTCACTAGAATCTGTTGTGGTCTAAGCTCTTGTTGTGTGCAATGGACTGTCACTCATAGCTTAATTAACCTGCGAGTCCCTGATCAGGTTTCCTTTGTCTGTAAGACAGTCTGTAAGTTTGGGGCACACCTGCTTTTCTGAGGGGAAACAGAGATTCTTTTCAAAGGAAATAAGTGGCAGTTCTCACTGAGAATGTTTTCTACCACACACCATAAACAGGGAAGGGTTTTTCTGAAGAATTTCATTGTCTATCTATAAACTGATGGTACCTGTGTTTGTCAGTTTGTGGAGGATTCAGCACATTTGTTCTGAGCTGTTTTTATACAAGCAGTTGGCTCATTCTGTCTTTGCCAAAAATGTTGTTTACTTTCCCCTTTTACTGTGATTCTGCAGGTTAGAATATTCTGAGAGTCAATAATGTCCAATAACTGAACATTGAATGATTTTGACTCTAACAGAGCAGTGGCCTTGTTTTCAGCTCATTATTCACTTTCCATTTCCTGGTTGTGTTGAATGTTACAGAAACAGGCTCTGAGCAATGTTTCCATTCACTTGTGTTGGAGTCACTGACAGCCACGTGGTCAGTCAGTTTCAGGCTGATGGATCAGTTTCTCTGTCCTATTAGATGGTGGTCACTTGCTCAGTTTCCGATGGCTCACCTCAGCGTCAGTCCATCAGCTGCTGAAACCCTGCATCCAGCATTTGTTCCCTCTCACAGTGACTACTCCAATACAGTCCCAGCTTGTCTCCCACATTCACCTCCACATCCTCATGATCACCTCAGATTCTACTGTCTGTGTCCTTTCAGCAAGTTGTGTAAGACACCGACTTCAGTTTTAACCTGATCTATATTATGTTCAGAAAGATCATTTCAAAATGTGGTTCACTGCTTCTTCAGGACCTTCCTGAAGAAGGGCTTATGCCCGAAACGTCAATTCACCTGGTCCTTTGATACTGCCTGACCTGTGCTTTTCCAGCAACACATTTTCAGTTGTAATTGTAGTAACCAGTTAATTACAAGTTACTGACAAAATATTTTAAGAGAAGCTGCTATTGGTGGTGGAAATGCTGCTGGTTGGTATAAAAGAGGGCTTGGGTGAATACTGTACTCGGTTTTGATGAGAAAGTTGAGCAATGTAAGATTCTTTTATCTTTGTTAATAAGAAGAGGCAGAGATTGTAGCTAGGACATCCACAAACATCTACCCTCACCACCACTGATGTTCAGTAGCAGCAGTGCCAATCAAGCGGGCTGCTTTATTCCGATGGTATCAAGTTTCTTGAGTGTTGTTAGGGCTGCACTCATCCAGGCAAGTGGGAGTATTCCATCACACTCCTGACTTGTGCCTAGTAGCGTTTGGACAGGATTTCAGGAGCCAGGAGTTGAATTACTCTTGTAGCCACTGTGTTTATGTGGTGAGACCAATTCCGTTCCTGATCAATGATTATTCACAGGATAATGTTGATAGTGGGTGTTCAGTCATGGTAACACCATCGAATGTCAAGGGATGGTGGTTAGGTTATGTCTTATATGTGATAGCCTGCATTTGTGTGGCATGTATGTTACTTGCCTCCTGTAAGCCCAAGCCTGGATATTGTCCAGATCTTGTTGTACTTGGACTTGGACTGCTTCAGTACCTGAGAAGTAAATTATTTATTAACACTAAATAGTCACGAGATTATGCAAATTCCTTTTTCTATCAAATGTCACGGACTGTATCTTATGGTCACTCTCCTATTCACTTTCATTATCTTTTTATTTTCTTCTTAATTCAGACACAAATGTTTGAACATCGATCAGTATAAAATTACATAAATTAAAATCACATAGCATGTTTCGACAAGTAAACTAATTGAATGAAATACATTACTTCTGTATTGTCTGCATTTTGACAAAAAATAATTCTCTTCAATAACTATTGAATGGCTCATTTATTGTCCTCAATCCATCAATCTAAGTATTATATTTCAGTCTTCAGTTTACCGATCTTAATGTACGTCTAATCAACATCAGCGCAAAGTGATTTTAAAATATTGAGTCAATTTATTTGTTCAGAATACAACATTTATTAGGAATTCACTATCCTTATAATAATTGCAGAATAATTTGTTTGTCTTTCTAATGTGTTTCGTCAGATCCATATATTATTTTAATCCATATTTTAATTTAATCCATTGAAACAATGCGATTGTTTTCAGGTCAACTATCCCACAATGGAACCAATCATTTTGCATGCAAAACGCTTTGTAAACTGACTTTTGCTGTTTTGAATAATCACAGTAATCTCAGCCTTATGAATTCAGAAAACTGGAACGACTTTTCACTGCAATAATTCCTGTTCATGTCTGCACATTGCACAGTCATGTAGCAAAATTAAATTTCTCCTTCTTACAAGTGTACTGATAGATTTTCGAAAATCTAAGTGTTGCTCTATCTAATTATTGTTCAGTTCAGTAGGGGGTATAAATGTGTAATAATGGCTCAGTACATGAAGTAATGTGAAGATATTGCAATGTACAAACTCACAATGATTGTGAATATCAATTTTTATTTTAACCATGGAAACACAGTTGAATTGATTAAATTATATTTCACTTCAATGCTCACATTCATTGTATTTCTAATCACAATAAGAGCAAACTATTTCATGTGACAAAATTATTTAAAATTCATCTCACTTTTTTATGGATACAAAATAGAATTAACACCCGTTTGTTCTTTCCTTGACCAATCACAGTGAAGTTTGAATTGTAGAATGCTAGACTGATACAGCACGGAAACAGGCCATTCAGCCTAACTTGGCATTCCGGCCAAGTTTCCTAAACTAAACTAGTCCCATTTCCCTGTGTTTCTCCCATACCCCTTTGGACGTTTTCTATCCAATAAACTGTCCAAAAGTCTTTTAGATGTTGTAATTGTACCAGCCACTGCCCTTCCTCTCACAGCTCATCCCAATATGTGAAAAACAGTGTGGAAAAGTTGCCCCTCAGACCCCTTTTAAATCTTTCCTCCTCACCTTAAAAATTATTTACACCGTAGAATCTTTAAGACTGCAAAGTTATTAAAAGTTGAGAGGTATTTAGAAGCAGCATAATACTTTATTCATACTTTATCGGTGTTCAAACATTTGTGTCTGAATTAAGAAGAAAATAAAAAGATAATGAAAGTGAATATGAGAGTGACCACAAGATACAGTCCATGACATTTGATAGAAAAAGGAATTTGCATAATCTCGTGACTATTTAGTGTTAATAAATAATTTACTTCTCAGGTACTAAAGCAGTCCAAGCCCAATTCATACTTTAATCAGTGATGTGAAGCAAATAAATTCAAGATGTTGTGATCATTATAATGAACAACAGTTACAAGTTGAGACAATGTTGGTTGAAAAGCAATTCAGTCGACACTTAGATATTTTCTAATCAACTCTGAGGTGTTTTGACACATCTCTGTTGAAGGTGGGAATTGAACCCATGGCTCCTGGTCTACTAGTACACACATTACCATAATATTCCCATGCAGGAAGGGCAGGACTATAATCACATACTTACTGTGTTTATTCACAGGGAAAACTGCTCAGATATTTATTGTTATAATTGGACTAGGATTGTATTAGACAGTTCCATTGTGTAATGGATAAAAAGAATTAGTAATTTCTAATAATGATGGAACGAAGCAACAATGGTCTTAAATAAACATAAATCTCATGATAATCAAGTAAGTCAATTTGTTTGAAGCAGTTATTCATGTGCATAAGTTAAAATTAACCTGCTTTTTAATGCACATGAATTGGAAATAAAGCATTAGTCATTCAATGTGACTACTCAGCGAAAGACAACTTCCCTCATTTTCAAAAAAATGTGATTTCTAAGAATTCAAGATTTATTGTAAAAGCATAGAACAAACATTTGTTAATTCTGGTTTATTTACACAAGGAACACGTGTAATTTAAATAATGCTTAACATGAAAAATACTTAGCTCTTATTGTAATAATCAGAACTGTAACAATGTTAGAATTGAAGTGAAATACAATCAATACAAGATTGTAAACAAAACTGTGGATGCTGGAAATCACAAACAAACTCAGTAATTGCTGGAAAATAACTCAGCAGGTCTGGCAGCATCTGTGGAGAGAGTTGGGCCCAGTGACCTTTCTTCAGACTGCACTTTTTCTTACAACCAATTCAATCCAGCTAAGATTCCACACTTAAAATTATTTTTGCTAAGATTAAGAGATTGTAGAGTGCAATATTGTTTGTATCAGTTGATGTACTGAGACATAGTTCCACATATACAGCTGGAGATATTGGATTTCAACAATGATTACCGGTTAGATTTTGGTAATAATTAGTTTTAAAATGGCTGATAACAAATTTAAGAATGATGAGAAAACCCCTATTGCAATGTAATTGTGCAATATGTTGGAAAAAAATTAAATATTTATGTGAAAAATAGTTAGCAATTTCTTAATTGATAAGACTGATTAATGATCCTTCCATTAATACGAGAATTCAAATAAAAGAGAATGAGAGAGTTAAAATGAGTGTTGGGTGAGAGAACTTTGGTTGATTGCAGGTGTGTTGACCTGAAAAGAATGTCAATGTTTCATTATGATACTGGCCTTAATAAATAATGGATTGAACGAAAATGTAAATCTCATGATGGTGTGATAATTGAAATGACAATTAAATAATATTTAATGTGAGAATGCAACACTTAAGATGATACAATATTTTCAAAGCAGTTTGTACTGGATAATGAATTAAAATATTGGGTTAATTTTTTTAAAAATCTCACTTTAGAAGATTATTCATCAGAATTATTCTGTCATTGAAAAAACCTCATTTCTTCAAGAATTCTGCATTTCCCTCATTTTCTGTCTTTTATCCACAGGGATCTGTACTGGAACCCTTCTGTTTGCGATGCAATTATATAGAAGTGACATGGATTAAAATCTAATTGGGTGAGTTAATAAGTTTGCAGATGATATAACGTTCAGTGCAGTTGGGGACAGTGTAGAGTGTTGTCAATAATGCAGCAGGAAAAAGAGAAATTGCAGATATGGGCAGAGTAATTAAAGGTGAAGTTTAATCCATACAAGTGTGAGGTGTTTCACTTTGGAAGCTCAAATGTTAAAAAAAAAGTAGATAGTTAATGGCAGGACCCTAACAGCTTTATTATTCAAAGGGATCTTGACGTTCAAGACCATGGCTCCCTGAAAGTGACCATGCAAGTAATTAGGTGGTTAGGAAGGCAAATGGCATGCTTGCCTTTATTGGTCAGGGAACTGGTTACAAGAGTCAGGAAGTCATGTTGTAACATTTTAACACTTTGGTTAAGGCATACTTAAAGTATTGTATTCACTTTTGTTCGCCATGTTCCAGGAAGGGTATGGATGCTTTGGAGAGGGTACAGAGGGCATTTACCAGGATGCTGCCTGGATTTGGAGAGGCGAGAAAAATTCAGATTGCTTTTTTGTGAAGTGGCGGAGACTGGGGGAAGACTTGATGGAAGTCTGTACAATCATTAGATACGTAGATAGGGTTGACGGTCAGAAAGTTTTTCCCAGAGTTGAAGCGTCAAAAACTACGTGACATGTGTTTAAGGTTAGGAGGGAAAGTTCAAGGGGCATGTAAGGGGCAATTTGTTTTGTACACAGGGAGTGATTGCTGTCTGGAATGGACTTCCAGGGTTGGTGGTGGAAGCAGATACATTAAGGCTCTTTAATGTTCATTTCGATAATTTGGAAGGATATGAACCAAGGGTAGGCAGAAGGGATGAGTTTCTTTTGCATTATGTTCAGCACAACATTATGGGCCAAATGGCCCATTCCTGTGCTGTACAGATCTTTGAGAGAAAGCTAATGTCTATCTCATATGACATTTAATCTAATCAATATTTAGCCACTGGTGTCAGAAATAGGAAGGAAATAAGTAGATAACGAACTTGACTATAATCTAAAAATATAGTCAATTAAATTTACAGAGGTAATTTTTTTATATTTGTTCTGAATTATCAGATTAGCAACTTTGATGGAGATGTGTTTAAATTGTTTGCAGTTATTGATGTTCTGACCCAAAATTACCCTTGTTAAACTGAAGATTGGACCAGAAACCTGTTAGAAAACTTGAAAATATTCAGTAAGGTGCGATGCACATCATAATTTCTTACTGCCTATACTACAATAACAAAATCTTTCAGGTCTACACCAAAAAGCATTGATTTGCAGCCAATGCTCATTATAAATATCTGAATGCTACTCGTTTCAACAATCAAAGTAATCTCAGCCTCATTTATAAAGAGATATCTTAGACATTTCACTAATAATTACTGTTTATGTTGACACATTGCTCGTTCAAACATTAATGAGATTTCTCATTAATATTCAGTTCAATGATAGCATATTAATAATTTAGTTATTAATATCTAATAATTGATCAATCCAGTAAGGGATATAACAGTGGAATTATGGTTCAGTACATTAACTGATGGAAAGATATTGTTGTGTTCACTCTCCCAATTATTGTGAATATCGATGTGTATTTTGATTTGATGTGATTTTTCTTCAACATGAAGTTTTATTGTATTTCTGATCACAGTAATAGTTAAATTTTTTAAAGCTAAAAAAATTCAAATTTGTGACTTTTTTGTCAACAAGAAAAAAGAATTTACATGCGTATGTTCTTTTCTTTATCAGAGTAAATTTTGAATTGTTGGAAGTTATACATATGTGTAAGGAAGGGGAGCTGCCTGCAGCTGAATAGTCACATTGAATGATTTTTTATTGCGATTACATCCTGCTGCTAATCATTCTAGTTATCTTTTCATTTCAGGAAAAACTGCTTTAAACATATTCCACAGTTGTATTTTGCATGAATTTACAATAAGCGCATGGTATGTGTATTTATCTTTCTTTCATTTCCATGATTTTAATTTTTAAGTAAGAGCATATGTGCTTAGTACCATATCACAGCAAACCCGTTTGGAAATATTGAATCACTTAATGTGTCAGTGTTCTAAAATAGATTACCAATTCATTGTTAGTCCAACAATCACACAGTAATTTAATTTAGGTTTTGTAACAAATATCGTGAGATTCACATTTCAATTTAAATCATTATTTCATAGTGCCAATTTTACTAAGAAAAAATTATCTTTTATTCCAGGTCAACACAACCACAAACCAAGCAATGATCCCTCATCCAACACTGACAGGAAATATCTGATATCTTCTCATTTGAATGTTCACAGAAATCATTGGATTCATATTCAGCCTTACAAATGAAGATACATCTGATTGTTTTCGACTCCAATTCTACATGTTGCGGATTGTAATATGACATTTCTAATCATTTTAAGTTTACAGTGACTAGTTTTAACACTAATTGTTACTTATATCTAATATGTAATCATTGATCAAATCAGTATAGTCGGCTTTAAGTGTGGAATTAAGTCTCAGTGACGTAAGCATATTGCATGGTACAGTTTCCTAATGGTAGCGAATGTTGATTTTTATCTTAATGCTGAAATCCTTATTGATTTGCTGCTGTAGGGAAGCCCTGAGCAGCCTGCCTTGGAATTAAAACACAAAATGGTGGAGGGGAGATAAATAAGACCAACAGTGTGTTTCAGTCTTAAGTTAAAAAAAGAACATTTTGTACAATCCTACTCCAAGTCCATAAGCATGCAATTCCAGACAGTCATATTCCAGATAGTGATAAGAGAATGCAGGCATACAGAAAAATGACCAACCCTGACTTTCATTAATGAAAGAATAATTGTCCCAGTGAATGAATAAACACCAACTGCAGGATAGAGCCCAGCTAACTTCCACAGCGGCTGTCAGGGAAACAGGCAGGGTTTGATTGTCAGAAATAGTTACTATTTTAAAATTGCTCAGAACATTTAAAACTTTTCTAATTACATATTCTTGAGAATTGTAAATAAGGCATAGTGAGAGGCCCAAAGGACTGCAGAAATTAATTTTGTAATGTGAGGAAATAAAATGCACAGAGATCCCAAGGCCTGGAGATTATAGCACCTGTAAAACACCATGAACCAATAGGAAATTCGGGCTATCCATATTGATGTTCATCCAAGATTAGGTGTTCTACAGGATTGGGTGTCTGTATCATGATGGAACGACTGTAACCACATTGCATGTGGACATTGTAATACAGAAGGTGTGTAAAAATACTGCTTTTTACTGTACACATTAGTGTGTCATGGACCTCCCTTCCTAGATTGGCCTCGGGGGGATGATCCCTGCATTAACTGATTGCAGCATGAGTAAACATCTTCCACTTGCCTGAGTTCGGCCTATCTCCTCAGTCTTCATTCCCTGTCAGGGGAAATCACTCCTACAGCTATGGTGACATTTAAATTCAATACAAACACTTATTATCTGTGAAATTATTCCTTGCAGAGCGATATCATTTTCATGTTAATTTTTTAAATTTTTGTTTTCAAGAAAACAATGGAGGAACATCCATTTGTTATTTAGTTCAACTTATACTAAATTTTAAATTATTGACAGGACTACACATGGGGGTGGCGGGGGGAAGAACGATTCTTCAGCTCAAATGTCACATTAGGTGACAATTTCCATTTTTCAAATCATGTGACCTCCAAAATGATATTTATTTTAATTTCATTTTGAGGTAGTTTTATTTTCTTCCAACATTAGTTGTCAATGAACAATAATCACACAATTATTAGTTTTTTTTGCTACAAAATGACTTCCTGTACCAAATGTCATTGACTCTATGTTTAGTGCATAATAATACCCACTTTCCCATCCTCATTATTTTCTTCCTAGTTCTGACATTTATCTAAACATTTATCATGATAAAAGTTACATTAATAACATAGACATGAACCAACCAAAAAAAAGTTGAACGATGTTCAATTGTTGCTGAGATTTTTTAATTATTAAAGCCACGTTTTATATTTTAATTTTCAGTTTATTTATCTTAATGAATAGACAATCGACATCAGAGCAAAGTGCATTCAAAATATTAAGTCAATTTATCTATCAGGATTTTAGAAACAATTATCAATTACAATAATTACGCAATACTTTAACTTAGGCTTTATAACAAGTACAATGTGCTTTTAATACCTTCCATATTTCTTAGTGTGAGTGCTACAACATTAAAACTTGTTTGATAAGGCCAATACGCCCACAAAAGACCAATAATTGCCATTGCAACATCATTTGTAAGTATCTGACTTTTGCTCATTTGAAAGATCACAGTCTTCTCAGCCATTGAAATTCAGAGAACACCAGTTAATTTACACTGCAATATTTCTCTTCATTTCTGAACATTACTCAGTGGAATAGTAAGAGGAGATACCTCATTATTCTTAAATTCATTAATAAAATATTTCAAATCGATTTGTTGCCAAAACCTAATAATTGTTCAATTCGGTAAGGGGTGTACATGTGGAACTATGTTTTCATATAATAACTAATGCAAGGACATTGCAATGCACAATCACTCAATCATTCTAAATATTGCTTTTCATTTTAAACTTGGAAACACTTTTGAATTGATTTGATTAGAAATCACTTCAATGTTAACATTTATTGTGTTTTTAATCACAATAACAATTGAATATTTTTCACGTGCAAAATCATTGAAATCCCCATGAATTTTTTGAAGCACACAAAAAAGGGTTGGCATCTCTCTTCTTTCATTAAACAACCACAGGAAATGGTGACTTAGAAATTGTGTATTTTAGAAAGAATGAAAGTTGTCTTCAGCTGAATAGGCACATTGATTGACCAATTCATCATTTTGTTCCAATTTACGTGTAGATCAAAAGCATTGTAATTTGCATTTCTGAAAATGTGGAACTTATGAACATATAGAATAATTATATTCATTTTTATTTATAATGCATAGTAATCACACAATTCTGTCAAGTTGTCGTTCCACAAGTGATCATAAAAATCATGTTAAATTAAGACATTTGTTAACTCCCATCATTATTGTAAATTACTACTGAATTTTCAGAAGATTGTACACAGTATCCAACCATTTAATTCCAATCCAATTATCGCAATAAACATCTGATTAGTTTTCAGCCCTGCCCAGCCTGGTTGGGAATGTTATGAAGGAATCTAGTGCAACTCTGGTCGTGTATCTGTTACCAGACCAGAGTTGTCTGGTCGTGTCTCTGTTACCAGACCAATTTCAATTCCCACCTTGCACAGAGCTGTGCCAGAGCAGCTCTGAATGTTGAGAAGAAAATATCTCAGAATCGAATGAATTGCCTTTCAATTCAACATGAGATATGTTTTCATTTGTTGTTCATTCCAATAATCACAGTATCTGCTATATATATTCTTCAGTCCGCTAATAACAGAATGTATCTAATTACACTCAATCAATATTCTTTGCAAAATATTTGATAATGTTGCATTCACAAAGATGAAATATGCAAAGTAAAGATAGAACTTGATGCTTCAAAGGTATAAATATTAGAAAAAAATTAAGTTATTCTTCAGTTAAATAAACAAATGCCACTTCCTACTATATATCAATTTTTAGTTATTGATCTGTTTATGAGTTGTCTGAAATTTGTTTTTAGTTTTCCATTCATCTATTTATATTGAATGTACGATTGAAATGTTCTGAAAATATCCGAGTGCATTCATTTGAAAATTGAATTTGCATATTTCTCTCTAATCCAGTTTATTGCATGATGACTTAACAGTGTTTTGTTCAGCAAACCTCCTGAATTCCGAAAAATTGTCTAATCTTAAATAAGATCTTTCACACCCAGTTATCAGTCTGTTCCTAATTCATGTAAATATCTAAATTTATTGAAATCAATGTTCACACAAAACAGTGCACATAAAGCGACACAAAGATATTCATCATCAGCTGATTACTATTCAGTGGAATAACCTGAGTAAGTATCTTATTGTTCCTAGGACAAATGACAACAATAAACATTTATTTACTATTCTATGCAGTTAATGCAATTGAGGTGCTATATTTCAGCTCAGTCGTTAATGTTGATTTATATTGTTTAAACCAATACTACTTTATCACAGATATTGACTATACTACAATAATGTTGTAAAGCAAATCTTTGTCAATCTAACAATCTTTAAGCTCCTTTTTTGTTGTGTGTGTACAAGAGACAATTCAAATTATAACCATTTTTATTACAAATTGAACAAATACTGCATTTTAAATTTGTGAACTTCCCACATTTTTGCAAAAGGGTTAGCCTTCACTGTATATGTCACATTTAAAAACCTGCTATTTCAAATAATGAGTGCTACAAAATGATTATTGTTTTCATTTCATTGTGAGAAAAGAACTGCTTTGACCATGTTGATTTTTTTGGCATTTCTATTCCAACATTATTCATCATTGTACAAAAATGACAATATTATTAAAATCACATATACGCTACATGTCATTGACTACATTGTTCAGTTTCAAGCTCACTTTCATGACTTACGAATTCTCTTCCTAATTCTGACACAAATCTTTCAACATTGATAATAATATTGATCATTTAATTGATGTAACATATCTCTACAAGGAATCCGTCTAATGGAAATTCACAATTCTTGTATTACGTACATTTTTTACTTAAAAAAAGAATTTTGCTCAATAATCACTGAATGGCTCATTTTTCTTCAATCCATAAAGCTAGGTACAATGTTTTATGCCTCAATTTACTGATCTTAATAAATATCCAATCAACATCACAGCAAAATGCTTTTGAAATATTGATTCATTTTAATTCTTCAAAATACAGCATTCATTATCAAGTCATTGCCATTACAATAATGGCACAATTATTTTTAAATAAGTCTTTTGAACACATACAATGAGATTCACATTTAGATTTAATCCATTATTTCTGAGTACTAATAGTACAGTATGAAAATGCCTTTATTTTTCAGGTCACCTACCCCACAAAGGAACCAATGACTTCCCATCCAACGTCATTGCAAGTATCTGATGTTAGCTCATTTGAATGATCACGGTCATCTCAGTCTTAAAATTCAGGAAAATGTAATTACTTTTAACTGAATTAATTCCAGTTCATTTCCAGACATTGCTCAATCACTTGCAAAAAGAGATTATTCATTATTCTTTAATGCATTGACAGACTTTGATAATTCAATTGTTGCTGATTTAGAATAAAAATAATAATTATTCAATCTAGTAGGTCGCGCAAATGTGGATTTACGGCACAGTATATGAACCACTGCAAATGTATTGCAGTGCACAATCTCTCAATCATTGTAAATATCAATTTTTATTTTATCTGTTGAAACATAGTTGAATTCAATTGATTATATTTGACTTCAATGCTCACATTTATTGTGTTTGTAATCATAATACAACTTACGGATGTTTCATGCAACAAAATCAAATGAAAAAGAATTAACATCTCTATTCTTTCATTCAACAATGGCAATAAATTTTCATTTTTTAAATTTTGAACATTTTGGAAAGAAGGGATGTTGTCTTCAGTTGAATTCTTGCAATCACTCAACTAATTCACAGTGTCCGCTACTTATTCTCTTTGGGTTCCTATGAAAAGAAGTTAACTAGTTATTCTGGTTGTAATTTCCTGGAAAATATTTGACAAATGTTGTGGTTTTAAAGCTGACAAGACTAAGTGCTCGTAAGTCATCAGTTATTTTGTTAGAAACAGCTTGATTCAAACATTTCGAACACAGACACACACATACACACACACACACGCACACACACATTGTTATTCTGCTGTGTAACAAGAGGGAAAACAAGTCGCTTTCTTCGGCATTAAGTAAATATATGCCACTTCCAATTATTCATTAGTCAGCTAATTACCTACATTTGTCATTAAAAATTGCAATTCGTCGAAACATTGTTATGAACTTTGATCAAATTAAACTTTTAATTATTGTTTATTCATGAATTGGCGGGATTTTGTATTTTTTATTTTCATTACACCTATTCGTATTGAATGCAAGATTGACATTCTTTGACAATGCCGGAGAGTGTTCATTTGAAACTTGTTTTTGACGTATCTTTCACTGATTTTACTTATTGCAAAAGATTACATGGTACCTCAGTGGTTAGCAATACTGGCTCACAGCGCCAGGGACATTGGTTTGATTCTCTCCTCGGGGGACTGTGGGGACTTTGCACGTTCTCCCCAAGTCTATGTGACTTTGCTGTGGTGTCCTCCCACAATCCAAACATGTGCAGGTTAGGTGAGCTGGCCATGCTAAAATGCACATTGTGTTCAGGGATATGTGTATTAGTCAGCAGTAAATATGAAGAAATATGATTGGAAAAAGTGTTTGGGTGGGTTACTCTTTGGAGGGTCATTTTATTCAAACAAATGGCCTGTTATCGCACTGAGGTAACAGGGATGCTTTCGTGGCATCGCTAGTATTAAGGTGCAGCCCGAGATATAAGCCATGTTGGAACTGAAACGGAGGAATCTCCAGAGAGGCTGCAGAATGACATCGCATCCATTTGAGTTTCTTTAAATCACTGACGAGCAGGAAAATGTAAACGGCGAGGGCGAGTGGGGAAGTGAGGAAGTTGCAGCTGTGGTGAAAGTCCAACGGTCCTTCTGAGAGTGTAATTTCTTTCATTGCTGTTGCTGATTGAATGAGCCACTAACGTGCGAACTGCTCCAAAATATGATTCAGAACCTCTGGTACCAATTCTCGCAAGTTGAATAACGACAGACACCTTCCAAATGAGGTCTTTCACAGACGACTTTGGGGTACATTTGACAGACAGACAAGTTCAGGAATCCGTGGTGCGCTGTGACACCAGCGCATCAGCTTCTTCCCTGTCTTTGAACCGAGCCGCCTGCGCAAGGAATGCAAATGCGGTAATGCTTTTCTTGGGACGGATCAGAAGGCGGTAAATACACTCTCAAACAGAATGTCATATGATCAGAACCAGGTTGGAGAAAAACTTTACAATGCTTTGCACTGTTAGTAAATGGAAAATGGAATTGCATTGCATTGCACTACGAGAGAAGATTTATTCAAGCAAACTCGAAAGCAGGTTTGCACATGGGAAAGCAAGCAAGAAAGCTCCGTTCTTGTCTGTCAAAGGCTGCAGTTGAAGAGCAAAGCAGTTTCTGCCCAGTTTCGGACTGGGGACCTTTCGCGTGTAAGGCGAACGTGATGACCACTACACTACAGAAACCAGCCTCGGTCGCCCCCCGCCCTGCGGCTCAGTGGCATACAGCACTGAAAGTTGAAGCCATTCTACCTTTCACCTTTCTGTTTCCATGAGCTCGTTGTTTAATGGGACTTGTTTAATTTTGGCGATGTGGTGAGCATGGACGAGATACACCGAAGTGTCTGTTTCCACGCGGTGTACCCCAATAACGTTGTGTTGCTCACACCTGCTTTAAAGAATTACGTGTTCGCGGAGCTTACCGTCGCAGTCTGTGGCAAAATCATTTCATCTGTTCGACTGCTCACGGGAAATGTAGTAATGTGAAACACTGCAGAAACGAATGACACCCTTAATTTTGTTCCGACTGACCATACTCTGTGAAAGTTTCCCAGATTCTCAATTGAGGATTTTTGCAGCTGGAAGTTACCTCAGAAACCCTGTTAATTCGTAATGGATTGAGCGAATCGCAAAACAGAAAGCATTTAACACGGAACACAAACAAAACTGGAAAACCAAATGCATTTTCAGACACAGCGAGCATGAATGCTAAATGTGAGACAGTCCGGGGGCATGAGCCATAAAGTAATCACACAACTAACAACAGGGCAATTCCAAACTACTCTTTCAAACATACTGGAGCCTGAGTGCACCACCACTTCCCAGACAATGCTGCAAAGAGACAAAGAAAGAACATAATAAGAATGGGCCATAAAAAGTGAATTTCACCAATCGCAGTCTCGATTAGATTACCTTTCCCTTCCGATGACTCCAGGACGGAAATGAAGGAAGTGGGAGAAATTCAATAACATATGACATCGAAATAGATTGGAACGATTTTCTCATTGGCCAGAAAACCAAATAACGACGAGTCGACTCACCGTAGGACTCTGTTTCGCAACAGCGATGAAATAACAGTCTCCATTCGGTTCCAGTAAAAGCTCAACTTGCCTGGAACTGAAAGCAACAGTAGAGCTGCTTGCGATTTTCCTTGCGGGAGGCGAACACGATCACGACAGCACAGACACTTTGGAAAATTCGGCACTTTCCCACACCGCAGTCAATTCCCCGGGAAGCAAATCCATTTTTCTTCTGTTTTAAACAGAAATGCAGCAGGGATTGAAACAGCATTTTAACAAGCTGTGCCGGCGGAGCTGTTCAGCAGAAACAGCAGCGGTGGGATTCGAACCCACGCCTCTGTCGAGGCGGGAGCCTTAATCCAGCGCCAATGTTTTGCACTGTAAGTAAATGGAATTGCATTACATTTCACAACGAGAGCAGATTTGTTCAAGCAAATTCGAAGGGAAGGTTTGCACATGGGAAAGCAAGTAAGAAAGCTCCGTTCTTGTCCATGTAAAAGGCTGCCGTTGAAGAACAAAGCAGTTTCTGCCCAAATTCGAACTGGGGACTTTTCGCGTGTGAGGCGAACGTGATGACCACTGCACTACAGAAACAAGCCTCGGTCGTCCCCTTATTAGCCATGTGATTGCATAAAGGGTCTGTACTGAGTTGTAATGGTCCATTTTCTATGATTCTTACTCCCTGTATTATCCGAGCAGTTCCATATTGGGCCTGTACTGCGGTGTAATGTTCTATGTTCTCTGAGACTAACTTCCTTTTTTAGCCGAGCGGTTCCACGAAGGGCCTGTATTGCGCTGTAACGCTACATGTTCTATGAATCTAACTCCCTGTATCAGCCGAGCAGTTCCATATTGGGCCTGTACTGCACTGCAATCTTGTATGTTGTATTTGTCAAACATCCTTTATTAGCCGAGCAGTTCCACGAAGGGCCTGTACTTCGTGATAATGCTCCATGTTCTTTGAATCTAACTTCCTGTATTAGCTGAGCGGTTCCATATAGGGCATGTACTGCGCTGTAATGTTCTATGTTGTATTCGTCTAATGTCTGGTGTTAGACAAGGGGTAGCATAAAGGCCTGTACTGCACTGTAATGCTCCATATTCTGTGAGTGTAACTTCCTGTATTAGCCGAGCAGTTCCATAAAGGGCATGTGCTGTAATGCTCCATGTTCTATCTTCTGGTTATCCTAGACCAGTATGGGCCGAAGGTGCTGTCTTTATGCTGTCAGACTCGATGACTCTATGATTCTATGACATTTCCTTTCCCAGATAATGACCTGATAAGGCACTGCAAAGTGTCAAAGTGGTGGAGACAGGCCTTTCCATGAGATTTTATGATGTACAATGAGTGATGATTTCATCTGGGAATCTGTTATTACAAGAACCAGTTTTGATCGGCTCTATCTCAGTATCAACTCCACACAGTGAGAGGATCGTGAGGACTATATTCATGACGGTCCCCACAAGTTGATCTTGGGGCCTGTAGGAATCCTAACACGTATGCTGACCAGTGAATGTTGGCTTTCAGTTATTGGAGTTTAAAAACAATTTGGCTGATTTCGCAATGAATGTATCAAGGAAAGGGTACTCCATTTCAGTGGTGAATTTTAGCATCAGGTGGCGATCATCGAGCTTTATAAAGAAACTCTTTAATGCAGATTCAAATGTCGCAAACATGTCATCTACATGTTGAAGATATGCAAATGGATAGAGGCTAGGTATCATGCCATCAGAGATGTGTTTTGCATGGTTACCAATAAAGATGTTAGGAAGAGTTTTCCCTCAAGAATATCCCATGGCAACACTATCTATTTGGTCAGACACGTTGTTATTGGAACTGAAGTCAACTGCACAAGGTGCTCAGTTCATGTGTATCATAGACTCCCAACAACGTGGAAACAGGCCCATAGGCTTAAGAAGTCCACACCGATCCTCCAGACAGTAAGCCACCGAGACCCATTCTCCTATTACTCTACATTTATCCCAGACTAATGCACGTAACCTGGAACACTATGGGCAATTTAGCACAGCCAATTCACCTAACCAGCACATCTTTGGATTGTAGGAGGAAACCCATGCAGACCTGGGGAGAGTATCCAAAGAGACACGGGGGACAATATTCACACAGACATTTACCCAAGGCTGGAATTGAACCCAGAACCCTGGTGCTGTGTTAACCAGGAAGCCATGATGCCACCAGAAAGGAAAAAAGAGATGATGTTTGGTGAACACTGAATCAGACACAAGTGGTATGTCTGAATTTCAATGGCTTATTTGAACTGTAATAATAATAAGCTGGCAATGTTGAAAGAGCACGTGGGCATGTTGTCACTCTCAGAACGTAGCTCTCATGTGGTCTTCGTAATCATGAGGGACTCCTTCACTGTGCATGTGGAAAACTCATTTAGATATGATTATAATAGTTTCACAAAGTATTCAGCCAATTCAGGCTGTGCAGATTCAGTAACAGATATGATAGGACAGAAAAGGGACATCGATTTTACATGTCATGGGGAACCCAGACTTGGTGGGTGCAGTGAACCGTGAGAACAATTTCTATCATTGGCATCATTCGGCAGGTTACCACCTTCAAACACGCAAGATCAACAGCTGGGAGCATCTGCGCATGCGTTAGAAGCAACAAATATAATTCCGCAGGACCCTGGTTCATGTAGGCAAACAGAATTTTTACAGACATTGCACTTATTCGATAAGAAATGCATCATGGAGACAACCAACCACTGCTGTATCCCCATGCTGACACCCCGACCAATCAGAGTCCACCTATCGGGTCTGAGAATTAAGATTGACGGCTAACTGTTTTTGCTGCAATGCCATTTTAATGATGAGCTAGCCAATCAGCATCACCTTTCACATTTCAACTCCTTTTGCAATGTTTTCGAAACAATAGAACTGGTTGCCACCTGTACGTGAGCAATATTACTGATATAGTTTGCTTGAAAGACTGGGATTACAGTTTGGGATAAGGTTGATCACTTTTTGTTGCCTTAGAAATTCACCGTAAACAGAGTGGCTAGAAATTTGGTGAGTTCAGTGAATCTCTTTCTAAAAGTTCAAATTTGTTTGACTTTGAGACATAACAGCTTAGCTTTAATAAACATTCATTAGTGCACAAAACCCATCCATTCTGCAGCCGAGCTTTGAAACTGTCCTTTTAAGAAATCACCACAATTACAGGAATACTGTGAAGTTCAGAGACACAGAAAAAACTACACCAACAAAATTTATGCTGGGAGAAAGTGAGGACTGCAGAGGCTGGAGATCAGTGTCAAAAAGTGTGGTGCTGGAAAAGGAACAGATGGTCTTGAGGAAGAGCTTATGTTGGAGACATCGACTCTTCTCATCAGATGCTGCCTGACTGGCTATGTTTATTTAGCTCCACACTTTTTGAACAAAATTATCAATTATAAATTCCACAATTTACATCCCACAGGACCTCAAGTAGTAATCAATGTCATGTTACAGTGCAGAAGGTGGCGGTTTGGCACATCGTTTCTGTTCCAGTTTGTTAAATGTTATCTTTTTTATTAATTTGTGGGATGAGGGTGTTGTTGTCTCAGCCAGCATTTATTGGCCATCCCTAATGGTGCAAAGAGCAGTTCAGATTCCACCACATTGCTGTGGGTCTGGAAAAACATGGAGACCAGACTAGGTAAGGATGGCAATTTCCTTCCCTAAAAGCCATTCCAGAATAAGTTGGGTTCATGATTACTCTCATACTTGCAGAATTTTCTGAAATTCAAATTCTATCATCTGCCATGGCAAGATTTGAATCTGGGTCCCCAGCACATTACCTGGGTCTCTGGATTAGCAGTCCAACGATAACATCACTGGGTCATCGCTTGACCTGCAATATTAGATTATGCAGAATAGCACTTATTCTCTAAACTGCAGTGAACAGCAGTCCCTGTGTATGCTATACTAAACAGCAATTTCTGAGTATATGAAACAGAAGTCCCTGTGTGTATTACAGAGAGTAGCTGTCCCTGTCTGTATTATAG
The DNA here is from genome assembly GCF_047496795.1 of Chiloscyllium punctatum. Taxonomy (NCBI): domain Eukaryota; kingdom Metazoa; phylum Chordata; class Chondrichthyes; order Orectolobiformes; family Hemiscylliidae; genus Chiloscyllium; species Chiloscyllium punctatum. The sequence continues at coordinate 36,484,098 of NC_092790.1, read as the reverse complement.
AGAAGAGCAGATCATGTGCATATTGCCGAGAACATTTGTTCCCATGTATTTTCTAACCCTTTCAAGTTTCATAACATGCTTTGAAGAGAAAGAAAGCCTGATATGCAACACAATAATCCAAAAGTAGCCCAACCAATGTGCTGCACAGCTGCAATATGACCTCTCAACTCCCATATTCAATGCTCTGTCCCATAAAGGAAAACATACTAAACACCTTCTTCACTAACATATCCATCTGTGACTCCCCTTTCAAGGAACTATGAACCGTGTTCCAAGGTCTCATTGGACACTCCCCAGGACCTTACCATTAAGTGTATAAACCCAGTCCTGATTTTCCTTTCTAAAGTGCAGTAAATTAAACTTCATCTGCCACTCCTCAGCTCAGCAGCCCATCTGATCAAGATCCTGTTATACTCTGAGGTAACCTTCATCGCTGTCCACTCCACCTCCAATCTTGGTGTCATCTGCAAATTAATAAATATACCTCTTATGCTCACATTCATATAATTTATATAAATGACAAAAAGCAGTGAACCCAGCACCAATCCCTGTGGCACCCCAATGGTCACAGGGCTTCAGTCTGTAAAACAAACCTCCACCACCACCACCATCTGTCTTCTAATTTCAAGCCAGTTGTGTATCAAAATGGCTAGATTTCCCTGTATTCCATGTGACCTAATTTTGCTAACCAGGCCACCATGAGGGAGCTTGTCAAAGCCTTCGTCAATCCTCTTTGGTGATTCTTCAAAATACTCAATCCAGCTTGTGAGACATGATTTCCCATGCACAAAGCCACATTGACTATCCCTAACCAGCCCTTGCTTAACCGGATGTGTGTAAATCCTATCCCTCAGGATCCCTCCAATAACTTGCCCACAACTGATGTCAGGCTCACCGGTCGATAGTTCCTGAGAATAGCAGGGTATAGCATAGAGAACAACAGTCCCTGTGAAAACCGAGAACAGCAGTCACATTGTATAATGCAGAGAACATGAATCCCTGTGTCTAATATAGAGAACATGAGTCCCTATGTATAATACAGAGAATAGCAATCCCTCTGTCTATTACCAGTGCATGTGTAGAATATAGAGAACAGCAGTACCTGTGTATAAGAAAGAGAACAGCAGTTCCTGTGTCTTATCTGGAGAACAGCAGTACCTGTGTATAATATGGACAACAGCTGTCCCTGTGTATCATATAGAGAGCAGCAGTCGCTCTGTCCAATGTAGAGGTCAGCAGTTCTTTTCCCTGCGGTGGGGGGTCCAGAACTAGAGGGCATAGGTTCAGCATGAGAGGGCAGAAAAAAATCAACAGGATGTAAGGGGCAACTTTTTCATTCAGAGGGTGGTGCATGTATAGAATGAGATGCCAGAGGAAGTGGTGGAGGCATTTAAATTAAATTAAACTAAATTACAGCATTTAAAGGGCATCTGGTTGGATATATGAACAGGAAGGATTTAGAAGGATATGGACCAATGCTGGCAAATGGGACGAAATTAGGTTAGGATATCTGGTTGCCATGGACGAGTTGGGCTGAAGGATCTTTTTCTGTGCTGCACATCTCTCTGACTCTGTGCCTTAAATACATCAGATCTTTGCTTCACATTGTTCTTAAAATCTCTCATTTAATACATCAAAGTGACTCTCATCATCATCAAAATCCGAACTGTTGATTACTTCAATAGCTTCATGTTCTCCCTTTTGTTTTCTGAAATGCCGTTTGCCATTAGGTAGAGCTGGTGGGCAACTTTGTAAAACTTTTGTTGTTGGGAATTGGAGTTGGTGGGAAGGGGCAGCATGTACCAGGGATGAAGTGACAACATTAAGAGTGAGTGCTGAACATAACACGCAGAAAGACTCAAACGAATCGGATGGTAGAACAAGCTGATTAGCACGAAGGCAAGTCTGACTTGACTAACCGAAAGCTTTCCGTATTCGGATCATAAAGAATACAACATATAAAAAATAAATCTACTGTTCGCCTTTTTTAGTGGGGACGTGCACCATTCCCCGAAACACTGCAATACTGGGATGATGCGTGAAGTTATCGGAGCAAGCTCCTGACACAACTTCGTCCTGCAAAAATCAGATTAATATTCAGTCCCTAAATCAGGGACTTATCAGATATTAAAACTGACAAGAACAGAAATTTTTTTTTATTTCAAAAATATACTTTATTCATAAATGATTTGATGGTCTGTACATTGGATCATGCCATACATATGTCAACATTTACATACACAGATTCGACTTTATTCTTGTCCTTTACAATCCTGTGCATTTTTTCAATCTTGTATATATACATATATTTGGCTGAGGCATCAGCAGAGCCCAAAAAAAACGTCTGTATGGGCCCCCTGTTCTTCTTTCGGCACGCCGATCTTACACGGTGGTCTTTCCCCACCGCGCCTTGGCGGCAGCTGCCCCAAGCTTCAGCGCGTCCCTCAACACGTAGTCTTGGACCTTGGAATGTGCCAGTCTGCAACACTCGGTCGGGGTCAACTCCTTCAGCTGGAAGATCAACAGGTTTCGGACCGCCCAGAGAGCGTCCTTCACCGAGTTGATGATCCTCCAGGCGCAGTTAATGTTCGTCTCGGTGTGAGTCCCGGGGAACAGGCCGTAGAGCACGGAGTCCCGCGTCACGGCGCTGCTCGGGACGAACCTCGACAAGCACCACTGCATTCCTCTCCAGACTTCCTCTGCATAGGCACATTCTAGAAGGAGGTGTGTGACAGTCTCGTCCCCCCCGCAGCCACTTCGAGGGCAGCGTGCGGTGCGGCAGAGAGTCCGGGCGTGCATAAAGGATCTCACAGGCAGAGCCCTTCTCACCACCAGCCAAGCTACGTCTTGGTGCTTGTTGGAAAGTTCTGGCGATGAGGCATTCTGCCAAATGGCTTTGACAGTCTGCTCAGGGAACCGCTCGACAGGATCCGCCCTCTCCTTTTCCCGAAGGGTCTCAAGGACGCTACGTGCTGACCACTTCCTGATGGACTTGTGGTCAAAGGTGTTTTTCCTTATAAATTTCTCCACGAAGGACAGGTGATACGGAACGGTCCAATTACTCGGAGGGTTCCGCGGCAGCGAGGCCAGGCCCATCCTTCGCAACACCGGGGACAGGTAGAACCTCAGTAAGTAGTGACACTTGGTGTTTGCGTACCGGGGATCCACGCACAGCTTGATGCAGCCACACACAAAGGTGGCCATCAGGGTGAGGGTGGCATTGGGCGTGTTTTTTCCCCCATTGCACCGGTCTTTGTACATAGAGTCTCTTCGGACCCGGTCCATCTTTGATCTCCAAATGAATTGGAAGATGGCCCGGGTGACTGCGGCGGCACAGGTCCTGGGGATAGGCCAGACCTGTGCCACATATAGCAATACTGAGAGGACCTCACACCTGATGACCAGGTTTTTTCCCGCGATGGAGAGCGACCGTTGCCCCCATCTGCCTAGTTTCTGTCTCATCTTCCTGATCCGCTCCTCCCAGGTCTTGGCGCACGCCCCAGCCCCCCCGAACCAAATACCCAGCACCTTCAGGTGGTCAGTCCTGACGGTGAAGGGGATAGAGGATTGGTCGGCCCAGTTCCCGAAGAGCATGGCCTCGCTCTTGCCTCGGTTTACCTTGGCCCCCGAGGCCCGTTCGAACTGGTCGCAGATGCACACGAGTCTGTGCACGGACAGCGGATCCGAGCAGAAAACAGCGACGTCATCCATGTACAGGGAGGCCTTAACCGGCAGGCCCCCGCTGCCAGGAATAGTCACCCCTCCCAGGCTCGCATCCTTCCTGATGGATTCGGCAAATGGCTCTATGCAACACACAAACAAGGCGGGTGAGAGGGGGCATCCCTGCCTGACTCCAGATCTTACAGGGAAGCTATCTGATTCCCACCCATTGATTGAGACTGCACTGACAATGTTGGTGTAGAGCAGTCTGATCCAATTTCCGATTCCCTCCCCAAAGCCCATTTTGGAGAGGACATCCCTCATATATGTATGCGATATCCTGTCAAAGGCTTTCTCCTGGTCAAGGCTGATGAGGCAGGTGTCCACCCCCCTGTCCTGCACGTAGGCGATCGTATCCCTGAGGAGTGCGAGACTCTCAGAGATCTTCCTGCCCGGTACAGCACAGGTTTGGTCCGGGTGGATCACCGATCCCAGAGCAGACCTGACCCGGTTGGCGATGACCTTTGACAGGATTTTGTAATCTGCATTTAACAGTGAGATCGGTCTCCAATTTCTAATTTCCTCCCTCTCCCCCTTCCGCTTGTAGACGAGGGTGATGATGCCTTTCCTCATGGATTCACTCATGGTCCCTGCCCGGAGCATACTGACATACACCTCCAGCAGGTCCTGGCCGATCAAGTCCCAAAGAGCGGAATAAACCTCGACCGGTAAGCCGTCGCTTCCGGGAGTTTTATTCTTTTCGAAGGACTCGAGGGCCTTGGTCAGTTCATCCAGAGATAGCGGCTGGTCCAGCCTCTCTCGTGTTCCGTCATCTAGGACCTCCGTGATAGAGGACAGCAACGACTGGGAGGCCGCGCTGTCGGTCGGCTTCGAGTCATACAGGCTGGCGTAGAAGGATTTGCTGATCCTCATGACGTCAGCCTGAGATGACGTTACCGAGCCATCTTCTTTCTTCAGGCTGCTGAGCACGGAGCTCTCTTTGTGCACCTTCTGGAAGAAGAAACGTGAGCACGTCTCGTCCTGCTCCACCGAGCGGACCCTGGACCGGAAGATTATCCTGGAGGCCTCCGAGGCAAAGAGCGAGGCTTGCTGGCCCTTCACCTCCTTGAGGTCCTCCGTGACATCCACCCCCATCGTCTGCAGCAGGAGCAGGTTCTGCATACTTTCCTGGAGCTGGGACAGTTTTCCCCGCTCTCTCTCGCCTCCTGAACACCTTTGAGGATGAAGAACCTCTTGATGTTCCCTTTTACCGTTTCCCACCAGTCCGCTGGAGACTCAAAGAGGGGCTTCACGGTTCTCCAACCTGCGTAATCCCTCTTGAGCTCTTCGATGTTTCCCGGGGTCAACAGCTTAGTGTTCAGTTTCCACGTTCCCTTGCCCGCCCGCTGTTCGTCCTGTAGGTGACAGTCGGCCAGCAGGAGGCAGTGGTCAGAGAAGAACACCGGCTTGACGTCGGTGGATCTGACCGAGAGCGTTCGGGACACAAACAGGTAATCTATCCTTGAGCGGATAGACCCGTCTGCCCGTGACCAGGTGTATCTACGCTGCGCTCCGTCTGCAGGGGCGCTGAAGACGTCATGCAGCTTGGCGTCTTTGACCGTTTCCATCAGGGCCCTGGACGTAGCGTCCGGTTTACTGTCCCCCCCGCCGGATCGTCCATCAGCATCAATGATGCAGTTGAAGTCTCCGGCCAGAATGACCAGCCTGGACGGAGCCAGCAGCAGTGGAAGCTGTTGCAGGACGGCCAACCGTTCACTCTTACCCACTGGGGCGTACACGTTGATTAGTCTCACGGGAGCGTTTCTGTATTTGACGTCCACGACGAGGAGGCGCCCGCCCACCACCTCCTTAACCTCGGAGATGGTGAAGTTGCCTCCCCGCAACAGGATACCCAGGCCGGAGGCGCGGCTATCGTTGCCCCCCGACCACACTGACGGCCCGTGGGCCCACAAGCTCGACCATCTCCTGTAACTGCTGAGGTGCGGTATCCCACACTCCTGCAGAAACAGGATATCGGCTTTGACGTTGGCCAGGAAGGCCAGCGTTGAAACACATCGCGTAGCCGCTTTAATGCTACGCACATTTATGCTGGCAATTTTAAACCCCATTTTAACAGTTTACGGGGTTACCAGTGTCCATTTTCTTCTGGTCTTGCTCCAGTGGGGTAGCTGCGTGCATCCCCGTGGTGACAGCAAACTGCTGGACCTTCCCAGGGCTGAGGTAGTTGTCCGGCTCCACGCTGGAGTCATTTCCCCGCTCTGGTGTCATCGTGTCAGATCCAGGGTCCGCATCGCCCCGTTCTCCATCTGACAGCAGGGCTGTCACTGGGATGCTGCTCCCAGTTCCCTGGAGCTGTGGGCCGGTGGGTACCCCTTGGTTCTCACCGGGTAGGGGGAGGCCTTCACCCATCCCCTCAGAGGGATCGTCTTTTCCTTCTTGGGCGGTGTTGCCCTCCTTTCTCCCCACGGCGCTATGCCTCTTCCTCCGGAGGCGACCCTTCTTGCGCCCGTCCTCACCCTCGGAGGAGCTGCCTGTATCCTCCTCTTGGAGGTGTCTCTTCCCCCTTCGCTTGGTGGCTTTGGGGCCCTCGAGAGGTTTCCTTTTCCTGTTTTTAACGATAATCCACTGCTCTGCCTCTTTTGATCCCTCCTCTTCCATTTCCTCCGTCTGTCTTGCAGGAGCTTGGGTCGGCTGCTGCATCTCCCCGCTGTCTGCCGCCTGCTCCTCTACAACCTTCCCTTCCTTCTGGGTGCCTCCAGGCATCGTTCCTTTGCTGATTCGCGGTACCTCGTTGGACTTTGTCGGTCCGCGGCTCGTGTTGCCACCTCCGGCCATCTGTGCGTAGGTGGCGGCTCCTCGTCTTGGGCAGGCCTTGTACATGTGGCCCGCCTCCCCGCACAGGTTGCAGCTCTTTTCCTCCCGACAGTCCTTTGTCAAGTGACCCTCCTGTTTGCAGTTCCTGCAGATGGTCACTTTGCAATCCACCGCCACGTGTCCCGACTTCCCGCAGGTTCGGCACACTTTGGGCTGCCCTGCATATGTCAGGTAGCCTCTGCTCCCTCCGATTGCGAAGCTCGAGGGTGGGTGGAGGATGTTCCCACTGTCATCGGCCCTCAGAGTTACCTTGACCTGCCTCTTACTGGTCCAGATCCCAAAGGGGTCGATCACATCTGTGGCTTCTCCCTCGACTTGGACGTAAAACTGACAAGAACTTTTTTTTTTATTTCAAAAATATACTTTATTCATAAATGATTTGATGGTCTGTACATTGGATCATGCCATACATATGTCCATATTTACAAACACAGATTCGACTTTATTCTTGTCCTTTACAATCCTGTGCATTTTTTCCATCTTGTATATATACATATATTTGGCTGAGGCATCAGCAGAGCCCAAAAAAACGTCTGTATGGGCCCCCTGTTCTTCTTTCGGCAGGCCGATCTTACACGGTGGTCTTTCCCCACCGCGCCTTGGCGGCAGCTGCCCCAAGCTTCAGCGCGTCCCTCAACACGTAGTCTTGGACCTTGGAATGTGCCAGTCTGCAACACTCGGTCGGGGTCAACTCCTTCAGCTGGAAGATCAACAGGTTTCGGACCGCCCAGAGAGCGTCCTTCACCGAGTTGATGATCCTCCAGGCGCAGTTAATGTTCGTCTCGGTGTGAGTCCCGGGGAACAGGCCGTAGAGCACGGAGTCCCGCGTCACGGCGCTGCTCGGGACGAACCTCGACAAGCACCACTGCATTCCTCTCCAGACTTCCTCTGCATAGGCACATTCCAGAAGGAGGTGTGTGACAGTCTCGTCCCCCCCGCAGCCACTTCGAGGGCAGCGTGCGGTGCGGCAGAGAGTCCGGGCGTGCATAAAGGATCTCACAGGCAGAGCCCTTCTCACCACCAGCCAAGCCACGTCTTGGTGCTTGTTGGAAAGTTCTGGCGATGAGGCATTCTGCCAAATGGCTTTGACAGTCTGCTCAGGGAACCGCTCGACAGGATCCGCCCTCTCCTTTTCCCGAAGGGTCTCAAGGACGCTACGTGCTGACCACTTCCTGATGGACTTGTGGTCAAAGGTGTTTTTCCTCATAAATTTCTCCACGAAGGACAGGTGATACGGAACGGTCCAACTACTCGGAGCGTTCCGCGGCAGCGAGGCCAGGCCCATCCTTCGCAACACCGGGGACAGGTAGAACCTCAGTACGTAGTGACACTTGGTGTTTGCGTACCGGGGATCCACGCACAGCTTGATGCAGCCACACACAAAGGTGGCCATCAGGGTGAGGGTGGCATTGGGCGTGTTTTTTCCCCCATTGCACCGGTCTTTGTACATTGAGTCTCTTCGGACCCGGTCCATCTTTGATCTCCAAATGAATTGGAAGATGGCCCGGGTGACTGCGGCGGCACAGGTCCTGGGGATAGGCCAGACCTGTGCCACATATAGCAATACTGAGAGGACCTCACACCTGATGACCAGGTTTTTTCCCGCGATGGAGAGCGACCGTTGCCCCCATCTGCCTAGTTTCTGTCTCATCTTCCTGATCCGCTCCTCCCAGGTCTTGGCGCACGCCCCAGCCCCCCCGAACCAAATACCCAGCACCTTCAGGTGGTCAGTCCTGACGGTGAAGGGGATAGAGGATTGGTCGGCCCAGTTCCCGAAGAGCATGGCCTCGCTCTTGCCTCGGTTTACCTTGGCCCCCGAGGCCCGTTCGAACTGGTCGCAGATGCACACGAGTCTGTGCACGGACAGCGGATCCGAGCAGAAAACAGCGACGTCATCCATGTACAGGGAGGCCTTAACCTGTAGGCCCCCGCTGCCAGGAATAGTCACCCCTCTCAGGCTCGCATCCTTCCTGATGGATTCGGCAAATGGCTCTATGCAACACACAAACAAGGCGGGTGAGAGGGGGCATCCCTGCCTGACTCCAGATCTTACAGGGAAGCTATCTGATTCCCACCCATTGATTGAGACTGCACTGACAATGTTGGTGTAGAGCAGTCTGATCCAATTTCCGATTCCCTCCCCAAAGCCCATTTTGGAGAGGACATCCCTCATATATGTATGCGATATCCTGTCAAAGGCTTTCTCCTGGTCCAGGCTGATGAGGCAGGTGTCCACCCCCCTGTCCTGCACGTAGGCGATCGTATCCCTGAGGAGTGCGAGACTCTCAGAGATCTTCCTGCCCGGTACAGCACAGGTTTGGTCCGGGTGGATCACCGATCCCAGAGCAGACCTGACCCGGTTGGCGATGACCTTTGACAGGATTTTGTAGTCTGCATTTAACAGTGAGATCGGTCTCCAATTTCTAATTTCCTCCCTCTCCCCCTTCCGCTTGTAGACGAGGGTGATGATGCCTTTCCTCATGGATTCACTCATGGTACCTGCCCGGAGCATACTGACATACACCTCCAGCAGGTCCTGGCCGATCAAGTCCCAAAGAGCGGAATAAACCTCGACCGGTAAGCCGTCGCTTCCGGGAGTTTTATTCTTTTTGAAGGACTCGAGGGCCTTGGTCAGTTCATCCAGAGATAGCGGCTGGTCCAGCCTCTCTCGTGTTCCGTCATCTAGGACCTCCGTGATAGAGGACAGGAACGACTGGGAGGCCGCGCTGTCGGTCGGCTTCGAGTCATACAGGCTGGCGTAGAAGGATTTGCTGATCCTCATGACGTCAGCCTGAGATGACGTTACCGAGCCATCTTCTTTCTTCAGGCTGCTGAGCACGGAGCTCTCTTTGTGCACCTTCTGGAAGAAGAAACGTGAGCACGTCTCGTCCTGCTCCACCGAGCGGACCCTGGACCGGAAGATTATCCTGGAGGCCTCCGAGGCAAAGAGCGAGGCTTGCTGGCCCTTCACCTCCTTGAGGTCCTCCGTGACATCCACCCCCATCGTCTGCAGCAGGAGCAGGTTCTGCATACTTTCCTGGAGCTGGGACAGTTTTCCCCGCCTCTCTCTCGCTTCCTGGACACCTTTGAGGAGAAAGAACCTCTTGATGTTCCCTTTTACCGTTTCCCACCAGTCCGCTGGAGACTCAAAGAGGGGCTTCACGGTTCTCCAACCTGCGTAATCCCTCTTGAGCTCTTCGATGTTTCCCGGGGTCAACAGCTTAGTGTTCAGTTTCCACGTTCCCTTGCCCGCCCGCTGTTCGTCCTGTAGGTGACAGTCGGCCAGCAGGAGGCAGTGGTCAGAGAAGAACACCGGCTTGACGTCGGTGGATCTGACCGAGAGCGTTCGGGACACAAACAGGTAATCTATCCTTGAGCGGATAGACCCGTCTGCCCGTGACCAGGTGTATCTACGCTGCGCTCCGTCTGCAGGGGCGCTGAAGACGTCGTGTAGCTTGGCGTCCTTGACCGTTTCCATCAGGGCCCTGGACGTAGCGTCCGGTTTACTGTCCCCCCCGCCGGATCGTCCATCAGCATCAATGATGCAGTTGAAGTCTCCGGCCAGAATGACCGGCCTGGACGTAGCCAGCAGCAGTGGAAGCTGTTGCAGGACGGCCAACCGTTCACTCTTACCCACTGGGGCGTACACGTTGATTAGTCTCACGGGAGCGTTTCTGTATTTAACATCCGCGACGAGGAGGCGCCCGCCCACCACCTCCTTAACCTCGGAGATGGTGAAGTTGCCTCCCCGCAACAGGATACCCAGGCCGGAGGCGCGGCTATCGTTGCCCCCCGACCACACTGACGGCCCGTGGGCCCACAAGCTCGACCATCTCCTGTAACTGCTGAGGTGCGGTATCCCACACTCCTGCAGAAACAGGATATCGGCTTTGACGTTGGCCAGGAAGGCCAGCGTTGAAACACATCGCGTAGCCGCTTTAATGCTACGTACATTTACGCTGGCAATTTTAAACCCCATTTTTAACAGTTTGCGGGGTTACCAGTGTCCATTTTCTTCTGGTCTTGCTCCAGTGGGGTAGCTGCGTGCATCCCCGTGGTGACAGCAAACTGCTGGACCTTCCCAGGGCTGAGGTAGTTGTCCGGCTCCACGCTGGAGTCATTTCCCCGCTCTGGTGTCATCGTGTCGGACCCAGGGTCCTCATCGCCCCGTTCTCCATCTGACAGCAGGGCTGTCACTGGGACGCTGCTCCCAGTTCCCTGGAGCTGTGGGCCGGTGGGTACCCCTTGGTTCTCACCGGGTAGGGGGAGGCCTTCACCCATCCCCTCAGAGGGATCGTCTTTTCCTTCTTGGGCGGTGTTGCCCTCCTTTCTCCCCACGGCGCTCTGCCTCTTCCTCCGGAGGCGACCCTTCTTGCGCCCGTCCTCACCCTCGGAGGAGCTGCCTGTATCCTCCTCTTGGAGGTGTCTCTTCCCCCTTCGCTTGGTGGCTTTGGGGCCCTCGAGAGGTTTCCTTTTCCTGTTTTTAACGATAATCCACTGCTCTGCCTCCTTTGATCCCTCCTCTTCCATTTCCTCCGTCTGTCTTGCAGGAGCTTGGGTCGGCTGCTGCATCTCCCCGCTGTCTGCTGCCTGCTCCTCTACAACTTTCCCTTCCTTCTGGGTGCCTCCAGGTACCGTTCCTTTGCTGATTCGCGGTACCTCGTTAGACTTTGTCGGTCCGCGGCTCGTGTTGCCACCTCCGGCCATCTGTGCGTAGGTGGCGGCTCCTCGTCTTGGGCAGGCCTTGTACATGTGGCCCGCCTCCCCGCACAGGTTGCAGCTCTTTTCCTCCCGACAGTCCTTTGTCAAGTGACCCTCCTGTTTGCAGTTCCTGCAGATGGTCACTTTGCAATCCACCGCCACGTGTCCCGACTTCCCGCAGGTTCGGCACACTTTGGGCTGCCCTGCATATGTCAGGTAGCCTCTGCTCCCTCCGATTGCGAAGCTCGAGGGTGGGTGGAGGATGTTCCCACTGTCATCGGCCCTCAGAGTTACCTTGACCTGCCTCTTACTGGTCCAGATCCCAAAGGGGTCGATCACATCTGTGGCTTCTCCCTCGACTTGGACGTAAAACTGACAAGAACAGAACTACACATGATCCTAGCCAAAAGGCCGAGAAGCGATACTTGTCGTCTCCCTGACTACCTTAGGACCCAGCCGCTTCCTACATTTACCATCAGCCTGACTGTGAACAAAGACCTATAGCTCACGGCTGACAGTTTCATTGCTGCCTAGTCATTTCCAGATCATCTGACCAGAGTAAACGATCCGTTTGTCCAGGTGAATTCATCTAATCTTTTCTATGAAACTGTTTGATAGTGAATGTAGATGACCAGCAATGTACCAATCAGCTACGCTGGGGCCGAGTGTACGTCACTAACAAGCCGGTAGTGTGTCTCTGACAGAGTATCAATGAGATTGCAGCAACCCACTGGAACAGAGCTGGACACAGGGAATGGTGCAGCACAGGGGGATGTACTGCAGCCTCTCATTGTCTGCGTCAGCTGTCACTCTGTATGGGCTCCTTCCCTAGTCCCACTCACCATGCTTTTCCCGATGATTGAATCCGGCTCCAGTGGCCCCTCAGGCAGTGCACAGCCAATAGTAACTACTGAATGAAGATGGTAGGGATTTACCTACTTACCTTGATGAAATGTGACATTCGTTCAAAAATAATTAACCTCAACTCCCCGCCATCATGTATCTATGCCATGATTTGGAGATGCTGGTGTTGGACTGGGGTGTACAAAGTTAAAAATCACACAACACCAGGTTATAGTCCAACAGGTTTAATTCTGTTGGACTATAACCTGGTGTTGTGTGATTTTTAACTTGATATATGCAATTGCCTGGAGTTTGTGCTGTTCCATTCTCTGGTATAAACAAACTGAGCTGTTAATGGTAACAATTCCTGCCTCTCCACAAGGCAAATCAAGGCAAACAATTGAAACGGGTTCTAATTCTGATCGAGTACTATCACTGCCTGGAAATATTAGGCGACTGTTCTGAACGGAAATCCTTAGACTAATCCATCCATCTTGTATTATGTCAACTCTGATCTCCAAACCATTAAACTCTGCCAACCCCGTCAATTGAAATTAACAGAACCATGGTGGACCTGAAGTTCGATCGAGTGAATCAGCAACAAGTGATTTGGCTTTGACTCCAAATACTCGAATTGCAATTTGCTACATTAGAATTGCAAATCAAGATTCACAGAGTCGTGGAGTTGTACACCACGGAAATAGACACTTTGTTTAAGTGGCTGGCATCCATCAGATAACTTGGATAAACCTAGTCCCAGTTATCAGCATCTGAATCCAGATGCTTTTCAAGTGTTGTAATTGTACCCGCCTTACAAACATCTACTCCATCCACCACCGATGCTGAGTTGAATCAAGGTGCACTGCAAACGTTTCCCAAAAATCCTTCGACAACACCTTCCAAACCGACAATTATTTCCACTTCGAAGGACACCTCCAATTTTGGTTAATTTGCAAACTTACTAAATATACCTCCTATCGCTATATTGAGACACTCAGAAACACATACATATACACAGACAGACACCCATACACACACACAAAGACACACATATCCCAAACAAACATGCACAAGCAGGCAGTCACACACACATATTCACAGATATTGCCAAGGACAGCAAAAGTGAAGACTTTAATAGAATTCATTTTTTCCTAAAACTAAATGACAAATTGGTAAATGTTCAGGAATGTGTGAGCTTACTGGAAATTTGTGCATAATTTTCGCTGGATATCTTGCCTTTAACAAATTTGTAAACTAAACAAGCAAAAAGTGGTCTGCTTAGCAGATTGTGAGACTCTTTTGAAAGGATGAAGGCTGTACTGTATTCCCGTTGAAATAAAAACCAGCAATGTGTTAAAAAATACATCCAAAGAACTGTGATTGCTGGAAATCAGAAACAAATTCAGAAATTGACTGAGTAACTCAGCAAGTCTGGCAGCATTTGTGGAGAGAAAACAGAGTTAATATTTTGGGTCCAATGACTCTTCTTCAGTACTGCGTTTTTCCAGCAATTGCAGATTTTGGTTCCACCATTCCATTTACCTTCTCTATTACTCACTGAACTCCAATGTCAGCTTTTTCTGATTCACAGATGTGGAATTCCAAATCCCTCTGTTCTGTAGCTATCTGCAGTATTTCTCCATTTAAATAATATTAAACTCTTCCATTTTTCCTGACTTTCTCCTCCTTATATTCCACATGCCAAGTTTTCACCCACACATTTAACCTATCTAGAATGTTCTGCAGACACTGACATTCTCCCCACTTGCCTTCCTACTGATTTACAAACTTGGTGACAGTACATTCACTTCCCTCACCCAAGTCATTATTAATATGTTGTCCCAGGACTGTGGCACTCCACTAGAAACTGGTTGCCATCTATACCAGCTGCTCAGCCATGCATTCATCTGCTCTATCCTCCTATTCCTGTCCTCACTAGCTTGTAACACCGTGAGTAATCCAGATATTATTACTCTCGAAGACCTCCTTTTTAAATTCCTGTCTAACACTCTATTTTCTCCCTTCAGAAAATCATCCTTTTTCCTTCCTATTGTTCCAATGTGTACAATGACCTCCTGCTGATCCCTCTCCCCTGAGAGAATATTCTGCACCGTCTCGGAGACATCCTTGATCCTGCACCAGGGAGGCAACACATAATTATGATTTTTTGTTGCTGGCCACAGAAACGTCCATCTGTGCCTCGGACTAGAGAGTGTCTGAACACAATCAATCTCTTTTTAGATTAGATTACTTACAGTGTGGAAACTGACCCAACAAGTCCACACCGCCCCGCCGAAGAGCAAACCCACCCATACCCCTACATCTACCCCTTACCTAATAATAAGGCAATTTAGCATGGCCAATTCACCTGAACTGCACATCTTTGCAGTGTGGGAGGAAACCGGAACACCCGGAGGAAACCCACGCAGACACGGGGAGAATGTGCAAACTCCACACAGAGAGTTGCCTGTGGCAGGAATTGAACCCAGGTCTCTGGCGCTGTGAGGCAGCAGTGCTAACCACTGTGCCACCGTGCCACCCACAAACCTGACATACCCCATAAACCTGCCACTCTTGAAACCTGACATACCCCATCTCAATACCAGAAACTTGGCTGTTTGTGCTCAATGAGAACTGTTGAATGAAAGAGTTTTCTCTGCAAGAACGACATGAAGATGTTCAAGGTCCTCTAAATACCATTGAGCAGAATACTCTTCATTACGGGTCTTATTGTCTTAAACCGATGATTTTTATGACCTTGGTGTTTTGGTGACTGATGTGTTTTCAAACCATGTGCAATGCATAAGGATTTCTTTCAATTTCTTATAAGAAAAAAAAACTGCTTTCCATGTTGATTTCTAATTATTTTTTACTCTCGAGTTATTTGTCGATGTGCAATAATCACAAAATTATGGAAGATCCCTGTATCTTATGTTCACTGCAATGTGCACTTTCACTATCTACTTATTTATTTCATACGTCTGACATGAATGTCTAAACATTGGCCATGAACAAAAAGTTGTAAATTAAAGCTACATCTCAATAAGCAAACCAATGGATGGAAACATGTAATTCTTGTAATCCTGCATTTTTTAACCAAAAGCAATTCTGCTGAATAATCACTGAATGGCTCATTTTTGTGAATCATAAAGCTAGCTTCCATATTATATTTTTCAGTTTACTGAACTAAATGAATACCCAATCATCATCACAACAAAGTGCTTTTAAAATATTGAATCTTTTTTTTAGATTACAACGTAATTTTCCAGTCACTGCCATGACAGTAATTTGCACAGTTATTGGAGTTAGTCTTTCTAACAAATATAGTGCGATTCGCATTTTAATTCCATCAATTGTTTCTTCGAACGAACACTCCAACTTAAAAATGAATTTACTGTTTCGGTGAACGATCCCATAATGGAACCAATGACTTCCCATTCGATGCCTCATTGTAAATATATGATAATTGCTCATTTGAATGATCGTGGTAATCTCAGCCTGAAGCGTTCAGAGAACTGTAATTACTTTTCATTAGAATGACTCCAGGTCGTTTCTCCACATTGCTCAGTGAAATAATTAACTGAAATTTCTCAGTATTCTTAAATGAAATGATATTATTTTGGCAATTCAATTGTTGCTATTATCTAATCATTGTTCAATATAGTTCAAAGTATTACTACGAAATTATGGCTCATAAATTAAATAAAGTAAAGATTTTGCAGTGGGCATTGTGAATATCAATTTTTATTTTGACCGTGGAAACAGTTGAATTGATTTAATTATGTTTAACTTCAATGTTAACATTTACTGTATCTATAAACAAAATACAAGTTAATCACTTTTCATGGAACAAAATCATTTAAAATTCTCATTTATTTTCCTAATCATTTATGTTGCAAAGGCATATTAATTTTCTTTTCATTCTGTGATAAAAAGCATTGAACATATAGAACTATTTGATTGATTAAGTTTCGTTCATCAGTGTACACTGATCAAATGATTCGGTTTTTTCTTATCATGAATAATCACGAGATTCATATTTAATTAAAGTCATTATTGCTTTGTTACATCATTACTGTAAATTACTAATTCGGTTTGTCAGTTCATTACACACAGGACATACGCAATTAATTCCCATTCAAATAATTACAAGAAACATCTGATTAATTTTCATTTGAGTTGCCGCCGTAAATATATGACTATACACTTGCCCTTCCCGGATGGTAACATTATGACGGGTTTTTGTGGAGCTCTGACAGTTTCTCTATGACAACATCAGGAGGAATGATTTCAATTTCCACCTTCAGCGGAGATGTGTCAGAGCAGTTCGGAAATTATAAAAAGGAAAATATTAACAGTCGAAATTCCTCTTCAGCAAAATAACCAAATGCAACTTCATTTTATTCATTGGTCAGCTGATCACGTACATTTGTAACTAAACATTGCAATTCATCTAAATACTGGTATGTGCATTGATCAAATTAAAGTTCTAATTATTAGTCATTCATGAATGGTCAGGAATTTGTTTTTATTTTCCATTCACCTTTTCATATTGAATGTAAGATTGATATGCTGTGAAACTATTAGCGTGTTTTCATTTGAACATTAATTTCTCTGTCTCTCTCTCTCTCACTCACGTATCTCACTTCATGCATGATGGCTTCAAAGTACCTTGCTAAACTTAAAGATTTTGTTGACTTTAAGTAGTATCTTTAGCACTCACCTATCAATTTAATCCAAAATCATAGAATCATAGAGTCATAGAATCCCTACAGTGTTGAAACAGGCCATTTGGCCCAACAGTCCACACTGACCATCCAAAGATTAACCCACCCAGACACTCCTTTGCTCGATTACTCGACATTTCCCCTGACTAATACACCTAACCTAGGTAAAAACAATGACTGCAGATACTGGAAACCAGAGTTTAGATTAGAGTGGTGCTGGAAAAGCACAGCAGTTCAGGCAGCATGCGAGGAACATTAAAATCGATGTTTTGGACAAAAGCCCTTCATCAGGAATACAGGCTGCATTCCTAATTAAGGGCTTTTTCCCAAAACGTCGATTTTACTGTTCCTCTGATACTGCATGCATTGCTGTGCTTTTCCAGCACCACTCTAACAAAATCTAATACACCTAACCTAAACATCCGTGAACATTATGGGCAATTTAGCATGGCCAAGTCACCTCAGCTGCACATTTGTATACTATCACAATGTTATTGAAATCAATGCTCACACAAAGCACGATACATAAAGCCACACAATGGTCTTCATGACCATCTAATTACTGTTCAGGAAATCATCTGAGTAATTGTCTTATTGTTCCTGAGATTAATCACCACAGTAAGCGTCTGGTCATCATTCCCTCCAATAAATACAATGGGTGTCTCTGAAATTTCTGTTCAGTAATTATTCATGATACTTGTTGCTCAAAGCAGTGTCTGTTCTTATTTACGAGTGACCAATGATTCTAACAGCCATTGATCTTGATCATATTGTTACTGAGCGCAATAACCACAGTAAACATCTGGTTATCATTTTGCGAACAAATACAAGAGCTATCAACTTACTTTTCAATTCAGTAATTACACATGATACTTGTTGCTGAAAGTGGTATTTATTCTTTATGACAATTGGCCGACGACACTGACAGCAAGACATGTTGATAGTCCTGATTTGTTCATATTTTCAAAAAAGTTTTCAGGCCATGTATTTCAAAAAGAAGTAATTTGACTTCGTCCAAATTTAAATGTAAACGTTTTCAGATATTTTCCATTCAAAGTGTTTATTTGCTTATTCAGATCGAACTTGAACCTTGCCTCTGTAAATTGAATTTATTGTATTTTCCATTCGTGGAAGTACTCATTACTTGGTACTCATTTTCATCTTAAATCTGATGGAAATTTGAAATACTGATTTCAGTGAAAATTGTATGAATTATACATGAGTGGTCTCTAAAAGAAAATCACAGAAGGCTAGATAGAATTCTTGAACAGCCTGTATATTTGAATAAAAGAAAACATTCCTTCTAAAAAACAAAGTTAAAAATTACTCAACACCAGGCTATAGTCCAACAGGTTTATTTGGAAGCACTAGCTTCCGCCTGATGATGGAGCAGCGCTCTGAGAGCTAGTTCAGCAAAATAATCCTGTTGGACGATAGCCGTGGTGGTGTTTGATTTTTAACTTTGTACAGCCCAGTCCAACACTGTCGCCTCCAAATCACTCCAAATCAAAACAGTCCTAAGTCTGTGGTTTAACAGCTTAACATTCCTGCAACTAGATTATAATTCTCAGTTTATCAATCTTAATAAATATTTAATCAATGTCATTTTTAATTCCCGGAAAACATCCAATCGTTTTGTTTGTGAAAACACAAATTTTAATTGAAAATTCATTGTTATCACAATATGTGAATTATATTTTAACTCTCCAGTGATGTGAAGTGACCCTTGGACTGAAATTGGACGTTCTAAATTCACCGACAGGCAGCGAAATCGGGACAAATACAAAATTAGTTAAACTAAATCAAACAGCAGCTGGAATCAATCAGCTCCAGGATGAATCAGATTTTCTTACACCTTGACTTCCAGCCAGTGCCTGAGCATTATACACCTCGCTTGGAAATGTCAACAATGAAGGGTTTTCACACCAACACATTGGATTCTTTAAATCCAGCTCATAACCATATGTGGACGTTTGTCGCAAAATTATTAATCATTTTACAAATCATGGAAAATATCTCAAAGCTCTTGAAATAAAAGTAATCACTGCACATAAAGCCACACGATGGTATTCAAGGGCACCTAATTACTGTTCAGTGCAAAATCTTTTGTCAATATTGTATTGTTCTCAAGATGAATAGCCACAGCAAACATCACGCTTTCACAACATCTCAAATATATACAAGATACCTTCTTATAATTTACACACTACATCTTCGCCACCCCAATAATCACACTTCATTGTTTACGATGAAGGATGCTGAAAGTAGCATGTTTTGAGGTAAAGGAATTCCTAAATATAGGCGAGATTTCTGATAGGGTTCCTCAGTCATCATGATAAAAATGTAATTGCGGCTCAGCACATTGTAACAAATCCCCATTAAACTTTTTCATGTATTTAGTCAGAGACAATGTTTAAAAATTTCCTCTGTAAATGCTGCTGACTGTTTTTTGCTATAATTCCCGTGTTCCTTGTCTAATTATTTTCTTTGTAATGCTTACACAAATGTGTGAATATTGATGACAAGAAAATTTGCATGGATTATATATTGTATTTCTACAGAAGAAAAGCTGAGTCAGCAAGTACAGATTGCAGGAGTATCTGAGAATGTTGAATGATTAATAATGACTGCATATCGAATGTATTTTCCAAAACATCATGCCAGCATTCTAATGCTCAGTTCACTGATACTAATTATTATGTAATCCATATCACAGCAAACCCGCTTGGAAATATTGAATCACCTTAATGTGTCAGTGTTCTAAAATAGATTACCAATTCATTATTAGTTCAACAATCACACAGTAATTCAGTTTAGGTATTGTAACAAATATCGTAAGATTCATATTTCAATTTAAGTCACTATTTTGTAGTGCCAATTTTACAAAGAAAAATGAATCTTTTATTCCAGGTCAACACAACCACAAACCAAGCAATGATTCATCATCCAACACTGACAGGAAATATCTGATATCTTCTAATGTGAATGCTCACAGAAATCATTGGATTAATATTCGGTCTTACAAATGAAGATACGCCTGATTGTTTTAGACTCCAATAATTAATGTTCAATTCTACATGTAACAGATAGCAATATGACATTTCTAATCATTTTTTTGTTTGCAGTGACCAGTTTTAACACTAATTGTTACTTATATCTAATATTTAATCATTGATCAAATCCGGTATAATTGGCTTTAAGTCTGGAAATAAGTCTCAGTGACCTAAGCATATAGCATGGTAAAATTTCCTAATGGTAGCGAATGTTGATTTTTATTTTAATGCTGAAATCCTTGTTGATTTGCTGCTGTAGGGATGCCCTGAGCAGCCTGCCTTGGAATTAAAACACAAATAGTGGAGAGTAGATTAACAAGACTAACAGTCTTTTACAGTCTTAATGGAAAAAAAGAACATTTTGCACAATCCTACTCCAATTCCATAAGTATGCCATTCCAGACAGTCATATTCCAGATAGTGATAAGAGAATGCCAGCATACAGAAAAATGACCAACCCTGACTTCATTAATGAAAGAATGATTGCCCCAGTGAATGAATAAACACCAGTTGTAGGATAGAGCCCAGCTAACTTCCACAGCTGCTATCAGGGAAGCAGACAGAGTTTGATTGTCAGAAATAGTTACTATTTTAAAGTTGCTCAGAACATTTAAGAAGTTTCTAATTACATTATCTTGAGAATAGTGAATAAGGCAGAGTGATAGACCCATAGGACTGCAGCAATTAATTTTGTAATCTGCGGAAATAAAATGCACAGAGAGATCCCAAGGCAGGCGATTATAGCACCTGTAAACACCATGAAACAAGAGGAAGCTGGGGCTATCCATAGCGATGTCCATCTAAGATTAGGTTTTCTACAGGATCGGGTGTCAGTATAAGGAGGGAAGGACTGTAACCACGTTGCATGTGGCCATTGTAATACAGAAAGTGTGTAAAAATACTGTTTTTTACTGTAAACGTTACAGTGTGTCATGGACCTCCCTGCCGAACTTGGCCTCGGGGGATGATCCCTTCATTAACTGATTTCAGCATGTGTAAACATTTTCCACTTGCCTGAGTACTGCCGATCTCCTGAGTCTTCATTCCCTGTCAGGGGAAGTCACTCCTACAGCTATGGTGAAATTTAAATTCAATACAAACACTTATTATCTGTGAAATTATTACTTGCAGAGCGATATCATTTTCATGTTAAAATTGTTTTACTTTTTTCGTGTGCAAAAAAACAATGTAGGTACATCTATTTGTTATTTACTTCAACTAATACTAAATTTTAAATTATTGAAAAGACTACACTGGGTGTGTGGGGGGAGGGGGGGGGGAAAGAACGATTTTTCAGCTCAAATGTCACATTAAGTTAAAGTAAAGACATTTTTCAAATCATGTGACCACCAAAATGATATTTATTTTAATTTCATTTTGAGATAGTTTCATTTTCTTCCAACATTAGTTGTCAGTGAACAATAATTACACAATTATTAGTCATTTGCGACAAAATGACTTCCTGTACCAAATATCATTAACCCGATGTTTTGTTCATAATAATGCTCACATTCCCGGCCTAATAATTTTCTTCCTAGTTCTGACATTTGTCTAAACATTTATCATGATAAAGGTTACATTAATAAAATAGACAAGAACCGACCAAAAATAATTGAACTGTGTTCAATCGTTGCTGAGTTTTTTTAAATTATTAAAGTCACGTTTTATATTTTAATTTTCAGTTTATTAATCTTAATGAATATACAATCGTCATCAGTGCAAAGTGTATTCAAAATATTAAGTCAATTTATCTATCAGGATTTTAGAAACAATGATCAAATACAATAATTACGCAATACTTTAACTTAGGCTTGATAACAAGAACAATTCGCTTTTAATACCTTTCATATTTCTTAGTGTGAGTGCTACAATATTAAAACCTGTTCGATCAGGCCAATATACCCACAAAAGACCAATAATTGCCATTGCAACATCATTTGTAAATATCTGACTTTTGCTTATTTGAAAGATCACAGTCTTTTCAGCAATTGGAATTGAGAGAACACCAGTTAATTTACACTGCAATATTTCTCTTCGTTTCTGAACATTACTCAGTGGAATAGGAAGAGGAGATACCTCATCATTCTTAAATTCATTAATAAAAGTTTTCAAATCGATTTGTTGCCAATACCTAATAATTGTTCAATTCGGTAAGGGGTGTAATTGTCAAACTATGTTTCCATATAATAACTAATGCAAGGACATTGCAATGTACAATCTCTCAATCACTCTGAATATTGCTTTTCATTTTAAACTTGGAAACACTTTTGAAATGATTTGATTGGAAATCACTGCAATGTTAATATTTATTGTGTTTTTATTCACAATAACAATTGAATATTTTTCATGTGCAAAATCATTCAAATCCCCATGAATTTTTTGATGCATACAAAAAAGGGTTGGCATCTATCTTATTTCATTAAATAATCACAGGAAATGGTGACTTGTTAGAAATCATACATTTTCAGAAAGAATGAAAGTTGTCTTCAGCTGAATAGGCACATTGATTGCCCAATTCATCATTTTGTTCCAATTTACGTGTAGATCAAAAACATTTTAATTTGCATTTCAGAAAATGAGAAACTTCTGACCATATAGAATAATTAAATTGATTTTTTGTATATAATGCACACTAATCACATAATCCTGTCAAGCTATCGTTCCACAAGTGATCATAAAATCATGTTTAATTAAGACATTTGTTAACTCCCATCATTATTGTAAATTACTACTGAATTTTCAGTAGATTACACACAGTATCCAACCATTTAATTCCAATCCAATTATCACAATAAACATCTGATTACTTTTCAGCCCTGCCCAGCCTGTTTGGGAATGTTATGAAGGAATCTTGTGCAACTCTGGTCGTGTCTCTGTTACCAGACCCGAGGGTACAATTTCAATTCCCACCTTGCACAGAGCTGTGCCAGAGCAGCTCTGAATGTTGATAAGAAAATATCTAAGAATCGAATGAATTGCCTTTCAATTCAACATTAGATATGTTTTCATTTGTTGTTCATTCCAATAATCACAGTATCTGCTATATATTTTCTTCATTCTGCGAATAGCAGAATGTATCTAATTCCACTCAATCAATGTTCTTTGCAAAATATTTGATAATGTTGCACTCACAAAGATGAAATATGCAAAGTACAGATATTCCTTGATTTTCGTTTGTTCTGAAGAGCTGAGTTCAGACTGCACATAGAACTTGATGCTTCAAAGGTATAAATATGAGGAAAAAATCAAGTTCTTCTTCAGTTAAATAAACAAATGCAACTTCCTACTATATATCAATTTTTAGTTATTGATCTGTTTATGAGTTGTCTGAAATTTGTTTTTTGTTTTCCATTCATCTATTTATATTGAATGTAAGATTGAAATGTTGTGAAAATATCCGAGTCCATCCATTTGAAATTGAATTTGCATATTTCTCTCTAATCCAGTTTATTGCATGATGACTTAACTGTGTTTTGTTCAGCAAACCTAGTGAATCATAAAAATTGTCTAATCTTAAATAAGATCTTTCACACCCAGTTATCAGTCTGTTCTGAATTCATGTAAATATCTAAGTTTATTGAAATCAATGTTCACACAAAACAGTGCACATAAAGCGACACAAAGATATTCAGCTGATTACTATTCAGTGGAATAACCTGAGTAAGTATCTTATTGTTCCTGGGACAAATGACAACAGTAAGCATTTATTTACTATTCTATGCAGTTAATGCAATTGATGTGTTATATTTCAGTTCAGTCGTTAATGTTGATTTATATTGTTTAAACCAATAATTCTACTTTAT
Source organism: Chiloscyllium punctatum (assembly GCF_047496795.1). Classification (NCBI taxonomy): domain Eukaryota; kingdom Metazoa; phylum Chordata; class Chondrichthyes; order Orectolobiformes; family Hemiscylliidae; genus Chiloscyllium; species Chiloscyllium punctatum. The sequence goes on along the minus strand of NC_092790.1, from coordinate 36,460,416 downwards.
CACAGATATTGACTATACGGCAATAACGTTGGGAAGCAAATTTTTGTCAATCTAACAATCTTTAAGCTCCTTTTTTATTGTGTGTGTACAAGAGACAATTCAAATTATAACCATTTTTATTACAAATTGAACAAATACTGCATTTTAAATTTGTGAAGTTCCGACATTTTTCAAAAGGGTTAGTCTTCACTATATATGTCATGTTAAAAATCTGCTATTTCAAATCATGCGTGCTACAAAATGATTATTGTTTTCATTTCATTGTAAGAAAAGAACTGCTTTGACCATGTTGATTTTATGGCATTTCTATTCCAACATTTTTCATCATTGTCAAAAAATGACAATATTATTAAAATCGCATATATGCCACATGTCATTTACTCCATTGTTCAGTTTCAAGCTCACTTTCATGACTTACGAATTTTCTTCCTAATTCTAACACAAATCTTTAAACATTGATCATAATATTGATCATTTAAATTGATGAAACATATCTCTACAAGGAATCCGGTGTATGGAAATTCACAATTCTTGTATTACGTACATTTTTTACTTAAAAAAAGAAGAATTTCGCTCAATAATCACAGAATGGCTCATTTTTCTTCAATCCATAAAGCTAGGTACTATGTTTTATTCCTCAGTTTACTGATCTTAATAAATATCCAATCAACATCACAGCAAAGTGCTTTTGTGATATTGAATTATTATAATTCTTCAAAAGAGCATTCATTATCAAGTCATTGCCATGATAATAATGGCACAATTATTTATAAAAAAGTCTTTTGAACAAGTATAATGAGATTCACATTTACATTTAATCCATTATGTCTGAGTACTAATATACAGTATGAAAATGCCTTTATTTTTCAGGTCACCTACCCCACAAAGGAACCAATGAATTCCCATCCAAAGTCATTGCAAATATCTGATGATTGCTTATTTGAATGATCACGGTAATGTCAGCCTTAAAATTCAGGAAAATGTAATTACTTTTCACTGAATTAATTCGAGTTCATTTCCAGAAATTGCTCAATCACTTGCAAAAAGAGATTTTTCATTATTCTTGAATGCATTGACAGACTTTGATAATTCAAGTGTTGCTGATTTATTTAATAAAAAATAATGATTATTCAATCTAGTAGATTGCGCAAATGTGGATTTACGGCACAGTACATGAACCACTGTAAAGATATTGCAGTGCACAATCTCTCAATCATTGTAAATATCAATTTTTATTTTACCTGTTGAAACATAGTTGAATTCAATTAATTATATTTGACTTCAATGCTCACATTTGTTGTGTTTGTAATCATAATACGACTTACGGATGTTTCATGCAACAAAATCAAATGAAAAAGAATTAGTATCTCTATTCTTTCATTCAACAATGGCAATAAATTTTGATTTTTTAAATTTTGAACATTTTGGAAAGAAGGGATGTTGTCTTCAGGTGAATTCTTGCATTGACTCACTAATTCACAGTGTCCGCTACTTATTCTCTTTGGGTTCCTATGAAAAGAAATTAACTATTTCTTCTGGTTGCAAATGCCTGGAAAATATTTGAGAATGTTATGGTTTTAAAGGTGACAAGGCGAAGTGATCGTAAGTCATCATTTATTTTGATAGAAAGAGCTGGATTCAAACATTTCAAACACACACACACACACAGTTATTCTGCTGTGTGACAAGGGGATAAACAAGTCGCTTTCTTCGGCATTCAGTAAATATATGCCACTTCCAATTATTCATTAGTCAGCTAATTACCTACATTTGTCATGAAAAATTGCAATTCGTCTAAATATTGTTATGACCTTTGATCAAATTAAATTTTTAATTATAGTTTATTCATGAATTGCCGGGATTTTGTTTTTTATTGTTTTCCATACACCTATTCATATTGAATGTAAGATTGACATGCCTTGACAATGTCGGAGAGTGTTCATTTGAAACTTTTTTTTTCGTATCGTTCACTGATTTTACTTATTGCATAAGATTACATGGTACCCGGTTAGCAATGCTGCCTCACAGCGCCAGGGACATTCGTTTTATTCACTCCTCGGGTGACAGTGGGGACTTTGCACGTTCTCCCGAAGTCTATGTGACTTTACTGTGGTGTCCTCCCACAATCCAAAGATGTGCAGGTTAGGTGAGCTGGCACGCTAAATCGCACACTGTGTACAGGGATATGTGTATTAGTAAGCAATAAATGTGAAGAAATATGATCGGGAAAAGTTTTTGGGTGGGTTAATCTTTAGATCTTTCAAACAATTGGCCTGTTATTACACTGAGGTGACAGGGGTGCTTTCGTGGCGTTGCTAGTATTATGGTGCGCCCCGAGATCTAACCCATGTTGGAAGTGAAATGGAGGAATCTACAGAGAGGCTACAGAAAGACATCGCATCCATTTGGTTTTCTTTAAATCACTGACGAGCAGGAAAATGCAAACGGGGAGGGCGAGTGGGAAGTGAGGCAGTTGCAGCTCTGGTAACGAACTGCTCCAAAACATGATTTAGGACCTCTGGTGCCAATTCTCGCACGTTGAATAATGACAGACAGCTTCCAAACGGTCAGCGCCGTTGGACTGGTTCAGCCGAAACAGCAGTGATGGAATTTGAACCCACGCCTCTGGCGAGACTGCAGCCTTAATTCAGCGACTTAGAACGCGCGGCCACGCTACCAACACGCCCAGCGCGCCATTTTCTTGCACTTCCAATTGTGCTCCTGCATAGCAACAGCTGCAAACTGACGTGAAAACGGTTCCATGATCCCTCTCCGACTCGCACAGTTGCGGGGATGTGCCCGTCTACAATATCAATTTCTCAGCAGATAACGATAGCCCATCAATCCAGACAAAAATCACTGGTAAGCTGAGTCTATCTTCTCAGACTGGATTCAGCTACAAATGTATCTGTGAGTGCGTGCAAATATATGATCGGTTATGATTGGGTCAAATTACCATGAGCTACTTGACATTACTGCAATTTCAATTCTTGCTTTGCTAAATGATTTCACCCATTGCTCAAAACAGGACAACTTTCACGTTTACACACGAAACACACCGGACTACAGAAAAAACGCACGAAGCTGAGCAGGCCGTGTCCCAAATCGTACCGTGTAGCATAGTTTCAGTCACTGTGTCTGTTTTGCAGAATAAGGTTCCCAAAGAATGATCCACCCTAAAACCGGAGGTAGCATTACAATCCGAGAACGCTCTCGGTCAGATCCACCGACGTCAAGCCGGTGTTCTTCTCTGACCACTGCCTCCTGCTGGCCGACTGTCACCTACAGGACGAACAGCAGGCGGGCAAGGGAACGTGGAAACTGAACACTAAGCTGTTGACCCCGGGAAACATCGAAGAGCTCAAGAGGGATTACGCAGGTTGGAGAACCGTGAAGCCTCTCTTTGAGTCTCCAGCGGACTGGTGGGAAACGGTAAAAGGGAACATCAAGAGGTTCTTTATCCTCAAAGGTGTCCAGGAGGCGAGAGAGAGGCGGGGAAAACTGTCCCAGCTCCAGGAAAGTATGCAGAACCTGCTCCTGCTGCAGACGATGGGGGTCGATGTCACGGAGGACCTCAAGGAGGTGAAGGGCCAGCAAGCCTCGCTCTTTGCCTCGGAGGCCTCCAGGATAATCTTCCGGTCCAGGGTCCGCTCGGTGGAGCAGGACGAGACGTGCTCACGTTTCTTCTTCCAGAAGGTGCACAAAGAGAGCTCCGTGCTCAGCAGCCTGAAGAAAGAAGATGGCTCGGTAACGTCATCTCAGGCTGACGTCATGAGGATCAGCAAATCCTTCTACGCCAGCCTGTATGACTCGACGCCGACCGACAGCGCGGCCTCCCAGTCGTTCCTGTCCTCTATCACGGAGGTCCGAGATGACGGAACACGAGAGAGGCTGGACCAGCCGCTATCTCTGGATGAACTGACCAAGGCCCTCGAGTCCTTCGGAAAGAATAAAACTCCCGGAAGCGACGGCTTACCGGTCGAGGTTTATTCCGCTCTTTGGGACTTGATCGGCCAGGACCTGCTGGAGGTGTATGTCAGTATGCTCCGGGCAGGTACCATGAGTGAATCCATGAGGAAAGGCATCATCACCCTCGTCTACAAGCAGAAGGGGGAGAGGGAGGAAATTAGAAATTGGAGACCAATCTCACTGTTAAATGCAGACTACAAAATCTTGTCAAAGGTCATCGCCAACCGGGTCAGGTCTGCTCTGGGATCGGTGATCCACCCGGACCAAACCTGTGCTGTACCGGGCAGGAAGATCTCTGAGAGTCTCACACTCCTCAGGGATACGATCGCCTACGTGCAGGACAGGGGGGTGGACACCTGCCTCATCAGCCTGGACCAGGAGAAAGCCTTTGACAGGATATCGCATACATATATGAGGGATGTCCTCTCCAAAATGGGCTTTGGGGAGGGAATCGGAAATTGGATCAGACTGCTCTACACCAACATTGTCAGCGCAGTCTCAATCAATGGGTGGGAATCAGATAGCTTCCCTGTAAGATCTGGAGTCAGGCAGGGATGCCCTCTCTCACCCGCCTTGTTTGTGTGTTGCATAGAGCCATTTGCCGAATCCATCAGGAAGGATGCGAGCCTGAGAGGGGTGACTATTCCTGGCAGCGGGGGCCTGCAGGTTAAGGCCTCCCTGTACATGGATGACGTCGCTGTTTTCTGCTCGGATCCGCTGTTCCTGCACAGACTCGTGTGCATCTGTGACCAGTTCGAACGGGCCTCGGGGGCCAAGGTAAACGGAGGCAAGAGCGAGGCCATGCTCTTCGGGAACTGGGCCGACCAATCCTCTATCCCCTTCACCGTCAGGACTGACCACCTGAAGGTGCTGGGTATTTGGTTCGGGGGGGCTGGGGCGTGCGCCAAGACTTGGGAGGAGCGGATCAGGAAGATGAGACAGAAACTAGGCAGATGGGGGCAACGGTCGCTCTCCATCGCGGGAAAAAACCTGGTCATCAGGTGTGAGGTCCTCTCAGTATTGCTATATGTGGCACAGGTCTGGCCTATCCCCAGGACCTGTGCCGCCGCAGTCACCCGGGCCATCTTCCAATTCATTTGGAGATCAAAGATGGACCGGGTCCGAAGAGACTCTATGTACAAAGACCGGTGCAATGGGGGAAAAAACACGCCCAATGCCACCCTCACCCTGATGGCCACCTTTGTGTGTGGCTGCATCAAGCTGTGCGTGGATCCCCGGTACGCAAACACCAAGTGTCACTACTTACTGAGGTTCTACCTGTCCCCGGTGTTGCGAAGGATGGGCCTGGCCTCGCTGCCGCGGAACGCTCCGAGTAGTTGGACCGTTCCGTATCACCTGTCCTTCGTGGAGAAATTTATAAGGAAAAACACCTTTGACCACAAGTCCATCAGGAAGTGGTCAGCACGTAGCGTCCTTGAGACCCTTCGGGAAAAGGAGAGGGCGGATCCTGTCGAGCCGTTCCCTGAGCAGACTGTCACTACGAGAGCCGATTTGTTCAAGCAACTTCGAAGGCAGGTTTGCAGATGGGAAAGCAAGCAAGAAAGCTCTGTGCTTGTCTAGGCTGCAGTTGAAGAACAAAGCAGTTTCTGCCCAGTTTCGTACTGGGGACCTTTCGCGTGTGTGGCGAACGTGATGATCACTACACTACAGAAACAAGCCTCTGCCGTTCCTGCTGCAGCTTTGTGGCATCCAGCACTGAAAGTTGAAGCCATTATTCGTTTCCAATAGCTCGTTGTTTCCCAGCGTAATTGACATCTTGAAAACGTAAAAAAAAGACACGTGAAATTGATGATAAAATATTGACAAGGATGTCGTCAGTGTTTGGACCGTAGGGCGAGGTGGAATAGGCTGGGACGACTTTCCCTGCAGCGTAACGGCTGCGACATGATCTAATGGAAGGGTTGGAAACTGAGTATTTACGTGTTTTACCCAAGTTGGGGTGAGTTGAAAACTCGAGAGTATAGGTTTAAGGTGAGTGGGCTGAAATTGACAAAGGACCTGAGGCACATTTCCCACACAGAAGGTTGTGCGTGTATGGAATGAGCTACCAGAGGAAGTGGAGGAGGCTCAGAAAATTGCAAAGGTAATCGGATGAGTTTCTGGATAGGATGGGTTTCGAGGGTTTGGGGCCAAATACTGGGGAACTGGACTTGTTTATATTTGGCTATGTGGTGAGCATGCCCGAGATACACCGAAGTATTTGTTTCCAAGCGGTGTACCCCAATAACGTTGTGTTGCTTACACCGGCTTTAAAGGATTACTTTTTAGTGGAGCTTGCCATCGCAGTCTGTGGCACAATCCTTTAGTGTGTTCGACTGCTCACGGGAAAGGTAGTATTGCGAAACACTGCAGAAAGGAACGACTTCCTTACTTTTGCTCCGACTGACCATACGCTGAAATTTTCCCAGATCCACAGTTAAGGATTTTTTCAGCTGGAAGTTACCTCAGAAACCCTGTTAATTCGTAATGTAATGAGCGAATCTCAAAACAGAAAGCATTTAACACGGAACACAAACAAAGCTGGCAAACCTAATGCATTTTCAGACACAGAGATGCATGAATGCAAAATGTGAGACAGTCCGAGGGCATGATTTATAAACTAATCTCACAACTAACAACAGGGCAATTCCAAACTACTCTTCCAAACATACTGCAGTCTTAGTGCACCATCACTTCCCAGACAATGCTGTAAAGAGAGAAAGAAAGAACATAATAAGAATGGGCCATAAAAAGTGAATTTCACCAATCACAGTCTCGATTAGATTACCTTTCCATTCCGATGTCTCCAGGACGGAAATGAAGGAAATGGGAGAAATTCAATAACATATCACATCGAAATTCATTGGAACGATTTTCTCATTGGCCAGAAAACCAAATAACGACGAGTCAAGTCACTGCAGGACTTTGTTTCACAACAGCAATGAAATAACAGTCTCCATTCGGTTCCAGTAAAAGCTCAACTTGCCTGGAACAGCAGAGGTGTTTGCGATTTTCCGCGTGGCTGGCGAACACGATCCTGACAGCAGAGACTCTTTGAAGTATTTGGCTCTATCCCACACCACAGTTAATTCTCTAAAGCAAGTCCATTTTCCTTTTGTTTTCAACATCAACATGCTGTGGGGACCAAAACAACACTTTAACAATGCTGCCGCGTTGGAGTTGATCAGCAGAAATGGCAGTGGTGAGATTCGAACCCACGCAATTAAACATTTATATATATATACACACACACACACACACACACACACACACACACACACACACACACACACACACACACACACACACTCAACCCTCCACCACAACACTATCCCCTGTAACTAAACAGATATACGTAGAAATGCACAAATACACAACTGTTGACCACCACATTGTTTTATGCCATTAAACAGATATTCTCAGAAACACACACACACAAACACACACAAAACCCCCGACCAGCATGTTGTTGCCTGCCATTAAGCAGAAACACACGCACAACCCTCAAGCACCACATCGCCTGCCATGAAACAGATATACTCAGAAACAAACACATACAACCCTCCACCACCACCCTGTCACCTGCCATCAAACAGATATACACAGAAACAAACATACAATCTTCTACGAACACCCTGTCTACTGACCTTAAACTGATAGACACAGAAACATACACAACCCTCCACCACCATCTGTCACCTGCCACTAAGTACACAGACACAGAAACATAGACACTCTACCCTCCAACACCACCGTGTCTCCTGCCATTGAATAGAGATACGCAGAAACACACACAACCCTCCATGACCATCCTGTCTCCTGCCATTGAACAGGTATACAGAGAAACACACACACCATCATGTCTCCTGCCATTAAGCACATATACGCAGAAACACACGCACACAACCCTCCACCACCAACATGCCACCTGCCATTAAACAGTTATACACAGAAACACACACAGCACCCTCCACCACCACCCTGTCCCTAGCCCTTAAATAGATATACACATTAACACACACGCACACAACCCAATATGACTACCCTGCCTCCTGACATTAAACAGGTAGACACCGAAACCAACGCACAACCCTGCACCACCACCCCGTCTCCTGCCTTTAAGCAGATATACACACAAACACACATACATCCCTCAACCACTCCCCTGCTTCCTGCCGTTAATCAGATATACACAGAAACACACACGCACAGCCCTTAAACAGATATACACAGAAACGCACACACATCCCTCAACCACTACCCTGTTTCCTGCCGTTAATCAGATACACACAGAAACACGCACACACACAACCTCCACGACCACCCTGCCTCCTACCATTAAATAAATATACACGGAAACACATGCACAACCCTCCAACACCGCAATGTTTCCTGCAATTAATCGATTTTACACAGAAACGCATGCATAATCTTCCACCACCACCAGCCTGTCTCCTGTAATTAAGCAGATATATACAGAAAAACACACACAACTCTGCACCACCTCCTAACACCTACCATTAAACATACATACACAGGAAATAAAACACACATGGACAAACATCCCCCCCACCAATACTCTGTCTCCTGACATTAAACAGATATACACAGAAACACACACACACACCCCTCCATCACCACCCTGTCTCCTACCAGTAAGCACATAGACACAGAATCACAGACAACCTACCATCTACCCCCACCCTGTCTCCTGCCATGAAAAAGATATATGCATAAACTCACATACACACACACACACACACACACACCTCCATGAACACCCTGCTTCCTGCCATTGGACAGATATACACAAAGACACACACACACATCAAACTGTCTCGTGCCAGTAAGCACATATACACGGAAACATTACACACACAGACAAACACACACACATGCGCACACACACACACACACACTCACTCAAATCTCCTTGACCACCCTGTCTCCTGTCATCAAACAGATATACATGGAGATATACACACACACAAAACCTTCCACGAAATTTATAGCTGAGGGAGCGGCAGTTACGATGCGATTAGGCAAAATTTAGGAAGTATAGGATGGTGAAGGAACCGGCAGGGGATGGGCACATTAGAAATGTGAAGCTTATTCAAGGAAAAGCTCCTGAGTGTCCTACATAATTATGTACCTGTCAGGCAGGGAGGAAGCTGTAGAGCGTGGGAGCCGTGGTTTACAAAGGAAGTGGAATCTCTGGTCAAGAGGAAGAGGGAGTCTTATGTTAGGATGGGATGTGAAGGCTCAGTTAGGGCACTTGAGGGTTACAAGGTAGCCAGAAAAGACCGAAAGAGAGAGCTCAGAAGAGCCAGGAGGAGACATGAGAAGTTGTTGGCTGATAGGATCAGGGTAAACAATAAGGCTTTCTATAAGTATTTAAAGAATAAAAGAATGACAAGAGTAAGATTAGGGACAATCAAGGATATTAATGGCAAGTTGTTTGAGGAGTCGGAGGAGTTAGAGGAAGCACCAAATGAATATTTTTCGACAGTATTCACTCTAGAAAATGACAATGTTGTCGAGGAGAATACTGAGATACAGGCTACTAGACTAGGTTGGATTGAGGTTCACAAGGAAGAGGTATTAGAAATCCTGCAGAGTTTGAAAATAGATAAGTCCACTGGGCCAGATGGGATTTAGCTTGGGATCCTCTGGGAATCCAGGGAGGAGGTTGCCGAGCCTTTGGCATTGATCTTTCAATCTTCATTGTCTACAGGAATAGTGCCAGAAGACTGGAGGATAGCAAATGTGATTCCCCTGTTCAAGCAGGGGTGTAGAGACAACTCTGGTAATTATAGACCAGTGAGCCTTACTTCAGTTGTTGGTAAAGTGTTGGAAAAGGTTATAAGAGATAGGATTTACAATCATCTAGAAAATAATAATTTGATAATGGATAGTCAGCACGGTCTTGTGAAGGTTATGTCGTGCCTCACAAACCATATTGAGTTCTTTGAGAAGGTGACCAAACAGGTAGATGAGAGTAAACCGGTTGATGTGGTGTATATGGATATCAGCAACGGATTTGATAAGGTTCCCCACAGTCGGCTATTGTTCAAAATTTGGAGGAATGGGATTGTGGGAGATATAGCATTTTGGATCAGTAATTGTCTTGCTGAAAGAAGACAGAGGGTGGTGGTTGATGGGAAATGTTCATCCTGGAGTCCAGTTAGTAGTGATGTGCCGCAAGGGTCGGTGTTAGGTCCACTGCTGTTCATCATTTTTATAAACGACCTGGATGAGTGAGTAGAAGGGTGGGTTAGTAAATTCGCAGACAACACTAAGGTCGGTGGAGTTGTGGATAGTGACGAAAGATGTTGTATGTTACAGAGAGATATAGATAAGATGCAGAGCTGCGCTGAGAGGTGGCAAATGGAGTTTAATGTGGACAAGTGTGAGGTGATGCACTTTGATCAGAGGAACAGGAATTCAAAGTACTGGCCTTATGATAAGATTCTTGGGAGTGTAGATGAGCAAAGAGATCTCGGTGTCAAGGTACACAGATCCTTGAAAGTTGCCACCCAGGTTGACTGTGTTGTTAAGAAGACATTAATATAGGGATCGAGTTCTGGAACCATGAGGTTATGCTACATCTGTACAAAACTCTGTTGTGGTCGCACTTGGAGAATTGTGTACAGTTCTGGTCACCGCATTATAAGAAGTATGTGAAAGCTTTGGAAAGGGTGCAGAAGAGATTTACTAGGGTCTTGCCTGGTATGGAGACAATGTCTTCCGAGGAAAGTCTGAGGGACTTGAGGCTGTTTTCGTTGGAGAGAAGAAGTTTGACATGTGACTCAATAGAGACATATAAGATAATCAGAGGGTTAGATAGGGTGGACAGGGAGAGCCTTTTTCCAAGTACGGTGACGTCGAACATGAGGGGCATAGCTTTATATTGAGACGTGACAGATATAGGACAGATATCAGACGTAGTTTCTTTACTCAGAGAGTAGTAAGGGTATGGAATGCTTTGCCTGCAACAGTAGTTGATTCGCTAACTTTAAGTACATTTCAGTCGTCATTGGACAAGCAGATGGACGTACATGGAATCGTGTAGGTTAGATGAGCTTCAGATTGGCATGACAGGTCAACGCAACATTGAGGGCCGAAGGGCCTGTACTGCGCTGTAATGATCTATGTTCTATGTTCTATGAGCACCCTGCTTACTGACCTTAAACGGATATACGCAATAACGCACATGCATACACAACCCTCCACCACCACCTTGTCTCCTGCCAGTAAGCGCATCGATACAGGAATACAGACACTATACTCTCCACCACCATCTGTCTCCTGCCTTTAAGCAGTTATATACACAAACACATACGCACACACATCCCTCGATCACCACCCCGTTTCCTGCTGATTATCAGATATACACAGAAACACACACACACAACCCTCCACCACCACACTCTCTCCAGCCCTTAAAACAGATATACACACAAACACGCACACATCCCTATACCATCACCCTGACTCCTGCCCTTAAACAGATATACACAGAAACACACATACATACAGAACGCTCCACCGCCACCCTGTTTCCTGCAATTAATCAGATATACAGAGAAACACACACACACAATCCTCCACCACCACTAGTCTGTCTCCTGTCATTAAGCAGATACTTACAGAAAAAACATACACATCCCTGTACCACCACCCTAACACCAGTATTAAACAGACAGACACAGAAAAAAAAACACGCACAGACAACACTCCACCACCACCCTGTTATCCTGGCATTAAACAGATATACACAGAAATACACACACACACAACTTTCGACCACCACCAGTCTGTCTCCTGTCATTAAGCAGATATATACAGAAAAACACACACATAGTTTGAAGATATTAGGAGGAAGGTGTAAAGGAGATGTCAGAAGTAGTTTTTTTTAAATATACAGAGTGCTGTGAATGCATGGAATGCGTGACCAGTGGTTGTGGTAGAAGCAGAGTTATCGAGGACATTTAAGCGACTTCTCGACTTGCACATGGATAGCAGTGAGTTGAGGGGTGTGTAGGTTGTTACTATATTTACATTAGGATTGAATCTCCGCACAACATCGTGGGTGAAAGGGTTTGTTCTGTGCTGTACCTTCTATGTTCTGTGTTCTTTGACAAGGGTGAGTCGATCTCTGACTACTTAATGCCAACTGTAAAAGATGTTTAAAGACGTCATTGAGTTGCAAAGGTGTCAGCACTATAAATATGTTTTGGTCATTGTCGATTTCTTTTCCTTGATGGGTTGAAGCTTACCCCACTTCCAATGTTAGTGCTAAAACTGTTGCAAATATTTTACTCAAGGAGATTATTACCTGCTTTGGTATTGGATTTTGTCTACCTTCTGACAATGCCCCCCACCCCCATTTTATTGGAGATATAAATGAGGAATTATGCTCTCATTTTGGGATCCACCACCAACTGTTTTGTGCTTATTTCCCACAAGCTGCAGGGTTCGTGGATCATGGTGACCAGAGTCTGAAAAGTAAACTTGCCAAATGGACTTCTGATACAGGTCTTTCCTGGGTTAGGGTGGTGCCGCTGGTATTGTTCCACCTACAATATACTCCTGTGGGGAAACCTCGCTTGACCTTTTCAAGCGCTCACACTCTGTATGATCTGAATGATAAAATGCACTGTATCTGATCCGCAGGACGCACTGCAGAAATTATCCCATCCCAGCAGACTGAGCTGCCTCCATTGATCGAGCTGTCTCTATTGGTAGAGTATCATACAGTTACAGAGAATATCCTGTGATGTCATCCTCAAAGGTACTTGCTACAAAAAAGCTGAACACTGTGATCAGCGCTAACACAGAGGCCCAGCGGGCCCATAAACCAGAAATCAATGGATAAAGAGATTCTTCTTTTTCGAAGACTCTGATTCAGACCATCATCTTTAACACTTTTTTTAAGATTAGATTAGATTACTTACCGTGTGGAAACAGGCCCTTCGGCCCAACAAGTCCACACCGCCCCGCCGAAGCGCAACACACCCATACACCTCCATCTAACCCTTAACTAACACTGCGGGCAATTTAGCATGGCCAATTCACCTGATCTGCACATCTTTGGACTGTCCCACTAACTTTCTGGGGAGAAAATGGATGTGGGCGAGCGGACAGACTCAACTGGTTCCAACCTTTACACCCATGGTCTGTGTGACAACAAAAGCCGAAACCTGGAATTGTTTATCTTGCTTCTGAAAAACAGGTGAGTAAATTTTGAAGGTCATAGATATTTCTTCCTGGTGTTCATGAAATGATCTAGAGCAGAGTACGGTTCCCTGAGTATGGTCTGACTTCTGGGTTATGGACTGTGATATTCTGCTCACATGATCTGAACACATACCAAGTAATGACTCAGTGACAAGATCTGCTGAATCGGATTCCGTGAAGAACAGAAGCCGATGTAATGAAAAGAGCCATAAGAATGGGAATGCAGCAACTTATTTTCCAGACTCGAGGAGAGTTCATAGTGCTGTTTCCAGGGGTCAATATCTGTACAAGTAGACTGAAACAGCTTTGGGTGTTATTGTACTACATCTTTTGTATAATGGTGCAAAAGCATGGAACTTTTGTGTAGAGGGGATAACTTCAAAATCCTCAATGAGGCAAAACACACAAATGAGGTAAACAACAAAGTAACCACATAATTTGGTGTTACATCATGGGGGAAACTTCCCTGCTCAAGTTTTGCTCAAAATCGCGCTCTGTCTAATTCCTAAGACTGAGAATCGAACAGTGAATGGTCTATGTCAATAAAAACTACTCTGATCTCACAACTTCAGCATTTCATACCCACCCCCTTATGTATGTCTGGCAATAGCAATTGATCCCTCACTGTGTAACTTCAGCACACGGAGAGAACAAATTATCATAAGGACAACAGTCATGTATGGGACTGGGATTTGACCCGATTCTGTTGCAACCAATCGATTCAGCTGTAATTGAAATTGCTTCCACCTTTCCTGTGTCGGCAACAAGATTGCATAGCTTAGTAGTGAGTTTTCATGCATTGAATTAGACCCAGCATCCTTTCTCACGTTGAAATATACAGCGATATAAAGACTTGATGAAAGACACGGGCAGTGTTTAATGGACTTTAAAGATGTTAGGAATTATGCGGCCATGATGCCATGTCATTAGAAACGATGGAAATGAGGTTTACTTGGAGATAAAGCCACTAGAAACGAAAAGAAGTGGTTTAATGGGATGGTGGCATAGATAAGGAATAATGCGGGAGAAATCAGGAAAGACTTAATTGTATCCGAAAAGAGGTTATCCAGCTGATATGAAGTTGTTAAGAGTAAATACGAGGGAAATTTCCTCGTTTAGGTGAGTGGAAACTAGAGGTTAGAACTTCAAACCCATCGGGGCACAATCAAGAAATTTAGAGTAGGCATTTTTTTATTCTGACAGTTATTGAATTCGGAGATGAATTTTCGGAAATAGAATCATTTTAGGAGCTTATTCAAGAATATTTGAAAAGCGTGTGCAGGCAGACAAGAAGTGAATTAGATAAATTAAATTAGATTACTTGCAGTTTGGAAACAGGTCCTTCGGCCCAACAAGTCCACACTGACCTGCCGAAGCACAATCCACCCAGACCCATTCCGCTACATGCACCCCTGCTCCTAACACTACGGGCAATTTAACACAGCGAATTCACCTAACCGGCACATTTTTGGACTGTGGGAGGATACCGGAGCATCCAGAGGAAACCCACGCAGACACAGGGAGAATTAAACAGTGGCAGTGATTCTGGGCTGCCTGGATGGGGATGACAAATGGAAACATTATCGAATTGGTTAACATTCATAGGAAAGAAATTGCATAACATCTGCAACTGAAAATGTTAAGGATGAGAAGAGCTGGTGGAGTTGGAAGGTGCAGCAACTCATTCAACATGAAATATTATATACTGTAAATGCACTGAGCTGTTTGGTTTAGCTCTACATTAAATGGAAGTCGGTTAGCTCAGTCCACTGACTAACTGGTTTATGAGAAAAGTGAGATCAACAGCGTGGGATAAATTTTCGCACTTTCTCAAGTTTCCACAAGGATCATCATCTCCCCCACTCACCTGATCTGTAATACTGTGGTGCCTCTAGTGAGCAACATTTGGCCTGTCGATGTAAAACATCATTATCGTTGCCATCTGTTGGCTTGAACATTTGGTCATAATCAACCGAAAGGGGAGTGAGTCTCCGCTTGAAAAATCCTGCGTCAAGACTCAACCTTATTCCAGATGGACCCTTTGTTCCTCCCTACAGCAAAACTACTTGCCCAGATCCTTTACCAAGTTTACTGACAACAGGCAAACTCAACAAAGAGATAAATCTAATACTTTCGATTGATTGAATGAGCTGTGCAGCTTGCAGGAAATTGAATGATATGAAACGATTTATACAGACTTTCCCAGGATGTATTCCAGTGCTGGGTCAGCAATTTGAGGAATGTTATTAAGCTGAAACTTATCCTCTGTTTCTCAATCAACAGATGGATATTCACTGGGGGAATATTTGCAGATATTCTGTTAATAATTGGCATGTTTAACAAAGGCAAATCTTTCCCCCTCGTCAGAAACTGGACTTTTCAAATAAGTGCTACTTTACTCAACATTGTTTTCAACTGCGCTTCAGTCTGATGTTTCAATAATCCCTGGTCAATGTCAGTAACAGCATCTTTAGATAAGCATTGAACATAAAACCTTGGCATGTTATGCACCTTTAAGTATTCGGCTCTGACCAATTGAGCGACTGTTGCCGCAGACAGCGAAACTGTCACGTGACCTACACGTACCTGGAGAAGTTTAACTCAACTGCTCTAGTTCTGCTGTGATGATTAGATTCCCTACAGTATGGAAACAGACCCTTCGGACCCAAAAGTCCACATCAACCCTCCGAAGAGTAACGCAACCAGAACCATTTCCCCTCTGACAAATGCACCAACTCACCTGACCTGCACAATCTTTGGACTGTGGGAGGAAACTGGAACACCCGGAGAAAACCCATGCAGACACGGGGAGAATGTGCAAACTCGACACAAACAGTCCACCGAGGCTGGAATTGAAATTTGGACCCTGTTGAGGCTGCAGTACTAACCACTGAACCACAACACTGTGGGAGCTTTGGTGGTGATGTGCTGCCCACTGGTACCTCAGTCACTCACCCTGCTTCATTTCCCTGAACCGTCTTGTTCTGAAAGTAAACCTAAGGCAGATAAGGTGAAACTGACATGAATCTGTGATTATTGAAGCATCAGGTTCACGAAAAGGATACAAAAGGGACACAAAAAATGTGAAAAATAGATTACATCGAGAAATGGGTTTCCACTGGTTCCTGCGTTGTTCACAAACAATGTTACATTGCCGCTGTCGCAGGGCTTTTCATTCGATCAGCTTCAATCGGCACAGAATTCGAATCAACGAAACATCACCAACTTCCTTCTGAAAGTTCATACAGGTAACATGAAACATATTGCATTCATTTAAATCTTCACCATTCCTACATCCAAGAACACGTTGCACAGTTTGCATGAACATTGAAGATGTTAGAATGTTATGCAATAACAAAAATTCAATTACAGTTTAAATCATAAAGTAGGTAGAATGCACAGAAAGACTCAGCATGTCAGAAATTCATGTGACCAGAACTGCAGCCTAGCAGAGTGGAAATCTGTCCCTGAATCCCAATATCCACACGTTTGCTTGCTCCATGTACCCAGTTGGAAACCTGTGTGGAGGAGCATGCAGTCTGACAGAGCGCCTGAGAGAATCCTTCACTGCCTGATCGAAAGCAACAATAGCAGCTGTCTGTTCTGGCTGTGAGAGCGGTGGGGTAAAGGGGAGCACCTTGATATTCCGTAGTGTCGATTCACATTGCCCTCATCATGTTAATTTTGAAAACCCTCTGTAAGAAACAGCACAGAAAGAGAGGAACAGTAGGAGGCTTGTCCAAACACGTGTCCTACTATCCGTTTGATATCATCATGGCTGACCAAACACGTCAATGTCTTTACCCAGCTCATCCACAACAACCTGTCACACAACGGGATAAAGACATTTAAGCAATCGACAATTTCTGTGCAACTTTGAGAGGGAAATGTGTTTACAGACAGTGGGTTTCTGAACGAAGTTTGCAGGTTTTGCGGGTGAGCATCTGATTTCGGTCCGATCATGACTCCGTAAAAACTCACAACCAAGAAGGCAAGGAATTTCCTCTAGTCAGTAGCAGGGACGAGAACTCCAGACGACAGGAATTGGCGATGAATCAGCACAACAATCAATGATTCAGCTGAAAACTGAACTAACCTCCAATTCTGGTGAGGTTCAACCCACAAACTTTGAATAGCAAAGGTACCAAATTTGTAGCAATCTGACACGCTTTTTATTGCGCCACAGAGCTGCAGTCGCCACAATTTTACTGCACCCAAAGTTGTGGTTGTTGGAGAAAATGTCAACAATCACCAGGAGATGCGGGGAATTTTTCAAGGAGTAAACCTTTTATTTGCAAACAAAAACAGTGACATTCAGAAAACAAATGCTTGAATCGCCCCGAACCTCAGGGTCCATGGCATAGAATCATACAGTCATGGAAACAGAACCTGCTGTCTAACTTGTCCATGCCGAGCAGATATCCCAACCCAATCTAGTCCCACCTACCAGCAACTGGCCCATATTCCTCCAAACCCTTCCTATTCACATGCCTTTTAAATGTTGCAATTGTACCAGCCTCCACCACATCATCATTCCATTCACGTACCACCCACTGTGTGAAAAAGTTGTCTCTTGGGTCTCTTTTTTAATCATTCCCCTCTCAAACTAAAACTATGCCCTCTCGTCCAGAACTCCCCGATCCAGGGAAAAGACTTTGTCTATTTATAATGTCCATGCTTCTCATAATTTTGTAAACCGCAATAAGGTCACCCCCTCAGCCTTCGATGCTCAAGGGATAACAGCCCCAGCCTGTTCAGCCTCTTCCTATACCTCAAAGTCCAACCCTGGAAACATTCTTGTAAATCTTTCTGAACCCTTCCAAGTTTCATAACATCTTTCCGATAGGAAGGAGACCAGAATTGCTTGCAATATTCCAACAGTGGTCTAACCAATGTCCTGTACAGCCGCAACATGACCTCCCAACTCCTGTACTCAACACACTGACCAAAAAAGGAAAGCATACCAAACGTCTTCTTCACTATCTTATCTACCTACTACGAACCTGCACTCCAAGGTCTCTTTGTTCAGCAACACACCCTCGGACCTTACCATTATGTGTATCAGTGCCGCTTTCCCAAAGTGCAGCACCTAGCATGTATGTGATTTTAGATTAGATTACTTATAGTGTGGAAACAGGCCCTTCGGCCCAACAAGCCCACACCGCCCCACCGAAGCAGAACCCACCCATACTCCCTACATTTACCCCTTACCTAGCACTACTGACAATTTAGCATGGCCAATTCACCTGGCCTGCACATCTTTGGACTGTGGGAGGAAACCAGAGCACCCGGAGGAAACCCACACGGACATGGGGAGAACGTGCAAACTCCACACAGTCAGTCGCCTGAGGTGGGAATTGAACCCAGAACTCTGGCGCTGTGAGGCAGCAGTGCTGACCACTGTGCCACCATGCCACGCACTATTTTAATTCCATCACTTCTTACCCTTTCTTTAATCATGTTTTTTAGCTTATCAAAATGCCCAACTGTGTTAGTCAGAATTACCTCACTCCAGCTATACAATAAACCAATAATGTTAGTTCCCATTATCGTTCTACTTCTGCCACTATGGTTTTTCATAATTCTACTTAATATTATTCGACGGTCACTATTACGTATTCTACAGCCACCTGTGCTACAATGAACTTCCATCCCAGACTAACCTGTCATGATTAGATACTTATCTACTCTATCTATCACAATGTTTCCCTGTTCCAAGCTGACTCTACGAACTACTGATTAGATATTTAATGTCATATCTTTCCGTCTACAAGCGTATCAAGCAGGCTGACTTAACTATCAATTAATTATTTAAAGTCATGTCCTTAGTATGTATTGCCACGACTTGTCCCAAACTGCCATGATGATATTGAGTAGGCGAGGCTGACTTTACTGATAGTTATTATCTCAGCCTGCCATTGTAACCTGTCAGCCCAGTCTGACTCTGCTTATTGGTGTAAGAACATCCCACTATTCTTATTCCATCCTGTCACACTGGCTCCATCCTGCCCCAGTAACCTTTTGACGAGTGTAACTTTCCGCAGACCCCTTGTAATAGATCGCCAGTAGTTTCTGTGCCTTTACCCTTTCCATGCTTTCATGCTCTGTATTTTCTGTACAGTGTTCGGTTCTTTCATCAGACATCTGTTTAGCTTTACCCCACTTTCCAGTACATGATCCTTATCCATGTGTGCTCTAGCTTCTCAAGTTTTCAGCTAAATACTCCTGAAATGTTTTGCTGACTCATACCTTTACGAACGTTCAAACAGTGAATTCCAAATAAACAACACTCTAAGAGTGTAAACGCTCTTCCGAAATCTCGTCTGAGCACCCTCTCCCTTGTGTTTAACGGAGATCCCTGGTTGTTAACTCTTCCCATAAGAAGTTTGTTCCTATCACACATACCGATCCCCTTAATGTGCACCTTAATCACTTCCTCACTCAGCCTTCTTCGCTCCCTGAGAAAGAGCCTGAGCAGAGCTCGTCTATCTTCGGCAAGGTGATAATGTCGTGCTGGAAAGGTAAAGCAGGTCAGGCAGCATCCGAGGAGCGGGAGAATCGACGTTTCTGGCATAAGTCTTTCAACAGGACTGAGTGTTGTGGGTGTGGGCTGGGAGATAAATGGGAGGGGTTTGGAGTTGGGTGCAAGGTAGCTGGGAAAGCGAATGGTGGTTCGAGGCAGGGGAAGAGGTGATATGTCAGAGGGGGAGAGAGGTGTGGGTCCGGAGGGCGGTGCTGAGTTTGATGCTTCAGACTGTAATAATGTGTAGCGAGGGGTAATGTGGAAGCCATTGAAATCCACATTTGTCCCATGTGGTTGCAGGGTCTTAAGGCAGAATATGAGGCGTTCATCTTCCAGGCGTCAGGTGGTAACGATTTGGTGGTGGCTTATGCCCAAAATGTCGATTGTCCTGTTCTGCAATTCACATGACAGGATAGATGTGAATAACAAAGGCTAAAAACAGGACAAAGACTTACAGATACAAAGTTAATGGAATTAGACACAGTGCATACAGAAACCATTTGGCCAGTTGAGTCTGCACTGTGCCATGGAAGAGATTCACACTCCCCCACTCTATATTTCTAAATCCGCAATTATGATCCACCTATAAAAATGGAAATTGTTCCAAAAGCTCAGCGAGTCAGGGAGCTCAGTGGAGAGAAGTTACAGTTAACATTGCGAATTAAAAACAGTTCCGAGGAAGGGTCTGTTGACCTGAAACGGTCATTCTGTTTTCCTCCAGCTGCAATTCTGACTTTTGACTCTGATTTACACTTACAGTCCATTTAGATTTCCTTTGCCATTGACCTGAATTGCACACCTTTGCATTGTGGGAAGGAATCAGAGCAGCCAGAGGAAACTTACACGAGAGAGAGAGCATGAGAGTGCGAATTCCACACAGTCAGTCAAACAATTCTGGAATCGATTGCGGGTTTCTGGCGTGGAAATGTGCAATTCTACCCACTGATCCCTCCCAATATGCAAGCATTCATCCTGGAAGCGAATTGAACCGGATCTCACGCAGCGACATGCAGTGGTACTATGCAGAAATTTTATGCGAAAAGAAGCCTATTTGGTATTACTGGATATTAACATTCGCTTAACTATCCGAACACTTCATAAAATCACTTGGCCTATAGCCTCGTCTGTCTTGGCATCTTAGAATTCACATCTGAATACTTCTGAAAGTTATGAGGATTTCTGCATCTCCAACCTTTGTATGCACTGTGTTCCATATTTCAACCAATTGCTGTTTCAAAGCATTTGTCTGCGCATTCACTCAAATCTTTCCTCTTGTATACTTAAGTCTATGCCACCTTCCCTTCCCCCCGTGATCGATCTCACCATCAAAGAGAAACGTTGATTTCAGTCTACACCATCCACATTCCTGATTATTTTGTACATCTCAATCATGTCTCCTCTCTACTTCCTCTGCTTTAAGAAAAACATCTCCAGACTATCCAATTTCTCTTTATAATTGAAACTCTTCTGCCCAGACAATATCCTGGTAAATCGCTCCTGCATCATTTCCAGTGCTATCATATCCGTGGTATCATGCGAATTGCAGAATTGCACACAATAGACTAGATAGAGCCAAATGAGCAAGTGAAATAAACGATGTAGAAGTCCATAGAAAGAGGTACTTCCAAATAAATTTTCTTTTCCTCACTGCTACCCTGTGTCCTTTTGCTGAGCCTGATGTTCCAATAATCTATGGTCCTTGTTGTAAAAGCTGCGACATTAGAAATGATCTCACAAACACGGTATTGAAATGGATTGATTGGTTTGAAAGTGGGGACATGGTTCTTATATGATGGTACAGAGGCACATGAAATGCCAAAGCTGGGAGTGTTCCTGGTCAAACGCGGGGAGGAAGGGCATATTTGTCTCTGTTTATAGATTATTAAGATACAACAGCAGCATTAACCCGCACTGCAGATTGGCTCAGCTGAAGCGTGCTGGAGTCTTAAGCAAGAGTTCGATTAATTGAAAGCATTCTCTGAAATTTTCCTTAACAATGCGCTGTTTTGTTACTTTGACAGTAAGAGCTGTTTTTGATCACATCGTCTCCAAATCAGCCTTTTGCTCCTAGTAAACATTCCAATCCAGCATACATCACTTTCATTCCGACACAGCCGCATATCATATTCGAATTCCCTCTGTGATAGTGAATTTACAGGCCAAGAACAGACCCTTTGGACGTCGAAGCCTGAGCTGATCCACTGTCGAAACCTATCACTAAATTCCAAATCAATTCCTTCTGCACCCCATCTACTCATGCATCTGTCCAGATGCACCTGAAATGGATCTACCATGTTTGCCTCTTCTACCTCTGCTGGCAACACTACCCAAGTACCTACCACCCTCTTAAACTTTTCACCTCTCATCTTGAACGTGTGACATCCCATTATTGAATCCCTCACCTTGGGAAAAAGCTTCTCTCTATCTACCCTGGTTATACCCTTCATGATTTTGTAAATGTCAATCAGGTCCCCCTCAATCTCGTTTTCGTTAATGAAAACAAACATTATCTATTCAACCTCTGTTCAGAACTAACACCTTCCATCCCAGGCAATATCCTCAGAAACTTTCTCTGCACTCTTTCATAAACGTGCACATCGTTTTGGTAATTTGGTGACCAGAACAGTACGCAGCATTCTAAATGCAGTTGAAACAAAATCTTGTCCAATTTTAGCAAGCCAGCTCTTATACTAAATGCCCCGTCCAGTGAAGGCAAGCACTCCATGTGCCTTCTTATCCACTCAATCCACCTGTGCAGCTACATTCAGGGTACAAAGTATCTGAACTCCCAATCGCTCTGCTCTTCCGTTTACAGTATATTTGGCCTGAGAATTAGACTTCCCAAAATGCATCACCTCAGATTTATTGGATTCAACTCCATCTGCCAATTATCCGCTCAACTCTCCTGTCTATCTATATTCTCCTTCATTCTTTGACACTCCCCTATGATATCTGCTACTCCACCAATCTTCGTTTCATGTGCAAATGTAATGGCGATATTTGGGCCAGCAATCCTTGGAGAATGGAGCATGGCAGCTGGTAGTAATTAGATTTGATGAATAAAATCTGGAATATAAACCCGCTCAGAGGAACAGTGACAAAAAGGTTTACTTTGTTGACAACCCATTCATTCATTTCCCTTCAAAAGTGAAATCTGCCGTCCTGAACGAGACCTGCCAATATATGACTCCAACCACACAATAGTACGGTTCATCCATAAATTCCCTCTGCCTCAGGTCAAGGAGAGTTAAGGGTGAAAAACAAGTGCTGTTCAGATTATGATGGTCACACTCCGTGGGAGAATAAGGAAGGATAAAAAAGATACATGGATGACGGGGATAATTGGGAGTCATCTCAGCTTGGACTAAAATTCAACTGCTTATCTAAACTAAACAGACACAAGGTTACCCACGCCGCAATGAAGTCAGGTCCATGTGGGCAGGGTCTTCAGGAAGGAATTCAATTACCCGCTGAAGTGTAAACTCACTTGCTCAGTCACAACTTGGACAGGTTATTCATCACTCCCACATGTGAGAAGGAATCAGTCAGGTGATCAACCTGCAGAGTCACCATCAGGTTTACAAATGACAGCAAGGGCGCGATTCTGATGTTATTTCAGGTATTTATCCCATCCAAAAATGAACCATGTTTGGATGCCTGTTTCCAGTGGAGTACCACTGTTTCCTGATGTAGATCGATAATTCAAACTTAGTTGTAGGAGTCATGGTTTAGAAGTTTACAGAAGATACAACAATTGGTTGTATAGTTGACTATGATGAATAATTTCAGGGACCGCAGGGATGTAACAATCAGGTAGAAAGGAAAAATGGCGAATGTAACTGAATCCAGACCAATAAGTGGGAATGAATTTGGGGAGTTGAAACAATAACAGTGGGGATTCTGAGTGGTGTACCGGAACAAAGAGATCTTGGAGTGGACATTCACAGATCTCTGAAGATTGTTGGACAGGGAGATCAATTGATTGAGAAGGTTTTTGGATATTTTCTATTGTTGACCACAGGCTGAGGATGATATTCGATCTTTAGCAAGCGCCAGTTTAGGAAACAACCAAAGGAATGAGCACAAGTCTGGTCAATGCAATAGTCAATTTTTTTAAAATTGTATGATAAAAGGTGGAGGGCTGAAGTATAACTCTTTGACCATCAAGGCCGCTTCATCACTCAATGAATTTACCACTGACTCCTCTCCAAGTCATGCTGATATGTTCCTTGGAGGGTAATTTGCAAACGGTGACATTTCAGTGCATCTTCAACCTTGTATTATAGTCGGTAAAGTTTTTGAACATTGAAGCTTCTGTCAACAAAACCTGGATGACATACTGCAGTGAATCTTCGAGGTGGTGCACTATGCTGCAATTGTGCCTTAGCAATTAAGGGAATAAATATTCAGGTATTGAAGAATGTGCAGTTAAGTTACTGCATTGTCGTGGATGGTGTCCAGTTCCTTCAGTGGTATCGAAGCAGCAGCCACCAAGGGAAATGAGAGAGTTCTGTTAAAAATCTAATTTGTGCGTTGCGGACAACGTAGGCTTCACGGAGATGAGAATTGAGTTAATAATCAAACAAAATCCACCGACGGACATGTTATTGTTGTCAACTTCTTCATATGGGCGGTCAGGTTCCATTTCTCCTAAATACTCCCTCCCAGGACGATTACAGGAAGGAATTAAGTTACAATGAAGCCATTGAATTTCAATCGAATATGATTAGATTCTCATTTGTCAGAGTTATCATTGCTGCATTTGGTCCTTTTGTGGATCAATCCGATTTCAATCGCTTTCTGATTTCAAGTTCCAATTCCCATCTGCTCCTGAACTTTCAACCCGTTTCCTCACCGAAATTTCTCCACCTGTCATATAACTTCGTAAGGACGCTGTAAGAGCCAGCAGAGATTTACAAAATGTTGCTAACTCTGTATAAAATGGAGGTTCGTGGAATGATTGGTTAGGCTGGGATTATTCTCCTTGAAACAAAGGCGGTGGAGGAGAGCTCTATAATCACATAATAACAATTATAAACGTTCAATATTCACTGGATCTTGACAGGATAGTTGCAGGCAGGTGGCTTGCCCTATGGTGTGAGGAGAGCACCAATCGAAATGAACACAGAATTAGGTATTGCCTATTTATTTCAGAAATGATGAATAATTTCTTTGCTCAGGGGCCAGAAAGTCTGTGGCATTTTTGTGGCACCCACTGTTGAGGTTGAGTTGTTGGGTATTTTCAAACTGTGCCAGATAGTTAATCAGAAAGATGATGGAACTTTGTCGAGGTAAGTGAGCAGAATCGAGTTGAAGATTATCAGATCAACCATGAGTTTATTGAATGTTGGGGCAGACTCGATGGGCTGAGTGGCATACTTCCACTTTATTTAACATTTGGACTAATGCCTTATTTTATTCATAAGCTCAGAATTGTGAGGGGATGAGCTGAAGTGATAGGAAATATTTATGAAACAGATCAGACAGATCAGGAACAAGGCTCATAAACTCAGGAAGAAGAAATGTGCTGAGGCCGGGGTGCAACAAATGACACTCGGACAGCACAGGTGGCTGTGTCCAGAAGCTGTGATTGCTGAAGAAAGTTGGTGGACCTTATACAGTTGGCAACTCAGTGATCACGCTGGATGATGGATCGTTGTATGATTCACACACAGCAGAAAGTTGTGGAAGAATGAAAGGTTCATTCCATTGGAGAAGCTTTCTGCAGTTCCGATTCCGAGTGACTGTTTGAAATACTGATCAAAACATTGTGTGAAGTGTTAGGTTAAAATACTCATGAATAACCCCACTGGATGAACTTGTGCTCCCAATCTCTTGTTATCTGTTTCTCTTTCTTTCGATGTAACTTCACAGAAAGACAAGATGGAATGTGGGGCAGAAAGACAATTTAATGCACAATTGAATAGAATGACTGCTCTCGCTCTTCATTTCGACTTTAATGTGGTACCGATTGCTCGTCAATCTCCCGTGCAGCGAAGGGCAAGAACAAGATTCTTGACCCAGTGTGACGTGCAAAGGAAAACTGCTGGAGCGGTTTGTGAAGTTAGCAACCAGAGTGTGACTCGAATCCGTGAATGTGGAGAACAACAGTATAATAACCCACCACCATACTCGCTCGGTCTCCTCAGCACATTTTGTAAAGCAGTGACATGTGACCTCATCAGGTTACATACAGTGAACGTCATGGATGAGAAATTTCCAGAGCGGAATCGAATCCACACCATTCTGTTTCTGCTTTCACTAGAATTATAATGACAGCAAATTCCAATAAATAGCCATGCTGGTCAGAATGAATAGCTGTCATTGATACATTCTGAGTCTGAACTGTGTCAGAATCAAACAGAGAACAAGACTTTTACGTCATATTCTCACCTTCATTTGACTCATAATTTCTTCAGTGACTTCCTCTCTCACGTGAAGAAGCAGCCATGGAGAGGTAAATAAAGGCGATGTTGTGGTTCAATGGCCTTTCTGATATGGCGAACCTGAATTGGATTAAATCGCAAGAAACGCTGTTTGCTCGTTTCATTTTTATTTTGCTGCAACCTGACAATGTTCATTGTAATATCGGAAGTGAATTAGATTTATCTCATTGGAACGATTAATGTTGTATTCAAATTTGCTCCGACTTTATTTCAGCTTAAGGAGAATACTTCTTAGAAAAGCAAAGGGTTAAAGTGCAGTTTTGTTGCTCGTTACTTTGGCAGATTTCACCGAGTATTAAATGGACCAAACATCATGGTGTTTGTCCTCACATCTTGAACGCATGTGATTAAAGCACAAAGTCGATCTCCAAGCAACTGGTCACTTCCTATTCATTATGCAATATCTTCCCAACGCAATAAAAAAAATCCACTCAGTTCCATTTACAATGCTTGAAGTGGAATATTATGCCAAATCTATCTAAACTTAGAGTTTTGGAATCGAATCTTATTCAGCTGCACATCTTCACGAAATGTCTTTACATTTAAAGTCAACCAACTTAGACATTGTTTCCCGCAACTTCCGACCGACTACAATCCACCTCTGCACCTTTACCTAGCCACATGCTGTCTCTCTTCTTGTGAAATTTATTCCTTGTATGTCATCAAATGTGCCATTTCAAATATTTTGAAAAACAGATTCTCGGAGTGACAGCGATTCTGTTCTTATCATTTCTTTGTCCTTCAAAGGTTTTATTCAAAGTATTTGAATGCCTGACATCTAGAAGTTTAATTACTTGTAAGAGGGAATTTTCCACCCATTTACTCTGTCCAAGCATTTCATAACTGGAAAAAAACCCCTCTAAGTCTTCCTTGGTTCAGCGATAATTGTTCTCAATTTTCCAAGAAGACTAGTGAATAAAATCTCATCCTCAGTCCACCCCGTCAGCATCTTCTCTAATGGCTTTACCCCCCAGTAAACACCGTCATTATCAATTCATAGAATCACAGAATCCTACAGTGCAGAAAGAGCATTTCAGTCAATCGAGCCGGTGTCGACTCTCTGAAGGTCATCTCACCCAGACCTCGCTCCCCTCCCTATTCCCGTATATTTCACCTGAGGAAGAGTGAGCCCTCCCCCTTGTGATTTCAAATAAACCTGTTGGACTATAAGCTGTCGGCCAGTGACGTCTGAACCTGTCCCCACGTTACCCATGGCTAATTCACCTAACTTACTTAATTCACTTCCTGGACAGGAGACGACAATTGAACTTTGTCAATCAACCTAACCGTCCCACTGAACAGCAGTGCAAATTACTGAGACAACGTTCCATCATAGTGAACAACTGCTGTATCTTTTTAAAATGGCTTTATACCCTGGTAACAGCCTCATCAAAACAAAATAACCCAAATTCAATGTATCGAAATGCTACTCTGTCCTTTACAATCTAATTCGTGCTGCGGGAAATGTTTCTGCACTCATATTTGAATGCGTTTATGTTGTTTCTTACTCAACTTCCTGCTTCTAGTAAATAATTCAATCCAGAACAAGTCTGTCAAGTGCTTTTCATTCCAACACAGTCACAAAGTGTAGTTTGCAGAAGTCACGTGTTTGGCCGTTCACTTACACTCTGCCTCCCTGAGAGCTGCAGTCCTCCCCACCTTTATTCAGGCAGCACTGTCCTTCGTGTGATATGCCCCATCGAGAATGGAAGGACAGGTATCCATACCCGCCCTTGGGAATGGAGTGACAATTTTAAAACGTTTACACTGTCCCCAGCGAAAAATTGAGCCCTGTGACAGGCGGGGACACTAACCATTATACTACAGAGGACAAGAGTGTCAAAGGACGCCCTTCAACCAAATGTGGCCACACTTGTCAAAAACAACTGCCTAATGAACTGAATCCCATTTTAGAAAGTTTACCTCACAGCCTTATATGTCTTGGCATCAAAAGTTCACATCTGAATATTTATTCAGGTTGCAAGGGTTTCTGCCACTCTGAAAAATGCAGACAGTGTATTCCAAATTCCAACCTTCCACTGGCTGATAAAGCTTTTTCGCACATCTTCTCAAAGTTTTCTGTCTTTCTCCTTAAGTCTCTGGCCCTGACTGATCGATCCCTCTATCAGTGGGAAACTCGTTCAGTGAACCCTGTCCATACCCTAACCAAATCATGTCTCCTCTACATCTCCTTTACACTGCGACAAACACTCCACTCTGTCCTGTCTTTCTTCACAACTGAAACTCTTCAGCCCAAACAATATCCCGGGAAATATCTCCTGCAATTCTCTCAGTGTGATCACATCCCTGCTACTTGCAAAACTGCACACAACACTCTTGCTTGAGCCTAATGAGTATTTGTTTTAAAATTTCTGGATTAGTGTGAGGGCGATTCTGGCTAAGCAGAATGTATTACCCATTCCGAATTGCCCAGAGGACAGTTGAGACTCAACCATATTGCTATGAGTCTGAAGTCACATGCAGCCCAGACCAAGTAAGGATAGCAAATTCAATCCCGAAATGACATCAGTGAAACAGATTTTGTTTTCAACAATTGTCAATGGATCTATAGTAGTCATTAGATTCTTCCTTGCAGATATTTTTTGAATCCAAATTTGACGATCATGACATGGTGGGATTCAAGCCCGAGTACCCAGACTATTACCTCGGTCTCTGGATTATCAGTCCTATGAAATTATCACAAGACCAACGCAGAAAGCCATAAAAGCTAATCTTTTCCAATGAAATGTCTTTTCACCAAAACTGCCCTGGGTATCTTCCATGAGCCTGACGCTACAATTGTATCTGGCCTATGTCAGTAAAAGCTGCTACATGGGGATTGATTTCACAACCACGGTATCCAAATGGATCGATTTGTTTGGAGGTCCCGATGGTGGTATTGGGGCACGTTCACCCAACAACAGTAACCGCAGCAGCAGCACAGACAGAACAGTATGAATGTGAAAGAGAGTGATAGATTGGGCATTGCCTCAGAGAAATGGGGGGACGGACGGAAAGGAGGTTTAATGATCGTGGGAAGGACCGGAATCTCTGACAACGGGTGCGTTTGAATTCTGATATATGAAACGCAGAGATGCGAGAGAGCGAAACTTGAAGGTAAAACAATTAATTTATTAACGTGTGTCACAAAAAGGACAACGGAGAGAACACTTAGTGCCGTGATTTGGTTTCAAATCGAGGTTGCTGTGGTCACAATGCAAGATACCGACAACCACGATCACAGTAACCACAGAACAGGATGCTTGCAAGCAGCAATATGTATACTAGCAGAGGAAATGTTCGGAAGAACAGCAAATGTACAATATCAGTCCTCAGCGAACAGTGACAGACATGTGGGAACTGAAAATGGCCTGAATCTTTCAGTTGGATGTCCCTCGGAGGCTGTGGAGATCCCTTTAATGAGAATGTTGAAAACTGAGATTGATAGATTTTGACAAAACATCAAAGACTCAGGGGACAGTACAGGATATTGTTGAAATGTATGCTTCAATAGCATTTTAGCATAACATCGGCGACTTCACCAGCTTCCTAAAGTTGTAATCAGTGTTGCAGATAATCACACACAATCCCAGTTCCCAGCCTCGGAATCAGAGAAACTGCAGCACAGCCGCCCAGATCCAAACGGAAATGGGATGGGAATGTGTGCGCGGAGTTACTCTCTGGCTCCAGTGATGCAACAGGTGAGCGTGCAGTCCTTTTATGATGGTATAGAGATGGAAGAAATTCCTAGATTGAGAATGCTCCTGATCAAGGGAATGGTTTTTCCCCGTTTATATTCTCATAGGGATCTACAGTGCATCTTGCTAAGACAGCTGAGTGGCAGAACTGGAGCGTGTTGAGCCCTTAACTTTGCAGTGGTGGGTTTAAAAGATGATTTTGCTATTTGGATCTGTGTTTCCGACACTGGCGGTGGCAGCTGCATTTTCTTGCATCAGCTCAGTATCAGTTTCTTCCACACAGTCAAGACTTCAAACTGGAGAAGGTGGTGTTGGGGTGATATCTTAAACTAGTCATCCTTGGGGGTTGGGACACGGAAATGGATGATGTTTAAGTTCGACGAATAAAACCTGGAATGCAAGCCTGACGACAGGAACAGAGACCATGACTTTAATTTCCTGCAATCCCATTCATTCATGTTCCTTATGTAGGACATCTACAATCTTCACCCAGTCCTGCCTACGAGAGACTCCAGGACCAGAAAAAAACATGAGCTGACCCTTAATTCAGAAATCCCTGTCATGTGGGGAAGCAGGCTAGTCGGCCCTTCCAGTCCACACGGTCCATCCGAAGCGCATCCCACCAGACCCCACGGCTATTCCCTGTTCCATAAGCCTGCATTTCCCATTGTTGATCCCTGTAACTGGCACATCTTTGGTCAGAGGGAGAAATAAAAACACAAACACACAGAGAATGTGCAGACTGCCCACAGACAGACACCCGAGGCTGGGATCACACCCGGGTTTGTGGTGTAGCCAGACAGCAACGAACGAGGGGCGAAGAATAAATGTTGTCCAGACCAGTCATACTCACACCCTGTGGGTGAATGAGAAATAATGAAAACACATTCACAACATGGAAAACGGAATTTGTACCTGTGTGGACACAATTTGAAAGGATCACAACCACAGAAATCCATCACTTCCTCAGCAAGTTAATTGCGCATGTAAAACACCTTCTCTAGAAAAATGCCTCACATGTCTTTTTTTTAAAATCTCTCTCCATCTTGAACATATGCCCTCTCGTCTTGAAATTCCCCTCCTGGGAAAAGGCCGCTATCGTCAACTCTAACTTCCCTCTCATAAACTTCTGTCAGGTCGCCGCTCAAACCCCGAACCTGGAGTGAAAACAGTCGCAACGAGGAGAACGTGAGAACTGCAGATAAGAGATCAGAATCGAGATTGTTGTGCTGGGAAAGCACAGCAGGTCAGGCAGCATTTGAGGAGCTTGAGAATCGATGTTTCGGGCAAGAGCCTGATGAGTGACACTTGCGCGAAAAGTTGATTCTCCTGCTCCTCAGATGCTGCCTTACCTGTTGTGGTTTTCCAGCACCCCGATATCAAATCTTAAAATAGTCTCAGCCTATCCAGCTTTTCATTAGAACTCAAACATTCCATACACGGCAATATGCGTGTATACCTTTTCTGAACCTGCACCAGCTGAATAATATCATTCCTACAACTGGGCTACCAGAACTGGACATAATATTCCAGAAGAGGCCTCATCAATGTCCTGAAAAACTTAAACCACGTCCCAACTAGTGTATACAAAAGACTAAGCAATGAAGGGAAGTAAGTTAAATGTCTTTGAACCATCCTGTCTGTATGTGATGCAAACTACATGGAATTATGTACCTGCATTCCTAGCTTCCGTGTTCTCCAACACGACGTAAAGCCCTACTCTTTTTGCTGTACCAAAATGGAATACCTTCCACTTATCCAGATTGAACTCCATGTCACATTTTTTTTCAGTCCAACGACTCATTGGATGAAGATCCTTTTGAATCTTAGATAATCTTCCTCATTGTCGACAATACTGATGTCGCCTGCAAACCTACGCAGCATGCCTGCAGTGAGTTCCACTGTTTTCTCATATAGATCAATGATTCATATTTACTTGTACTGGCCGTTATTTAGCAGTGTGCAGATCATGCAACAGTTAATCATGCAATTAACCATGAGGAAGAAAGTCGCAGACTGCAGGAAGATATCAAACAATTGGAAATAAAAATGGTGAAAGCAATTTATTCCAGGGAAGTGGGTGAAAGTGAAGTAAAATCAAACTTCAAACCAGCCGCCCTCGCTCCAGTTGTGGCACTCAGTTATCTCAGCAAGATGCACTGTCGATTGCTATGTTATTATAAAAGGAAACAAATTTTGCCTTCTGCCCCGCCTTTGACCAGGAGCACTCCCAACCTCTGAATTGCTTGCGCCTCTCAACCGTCATAGAAATGCCATGCATTCACCGGTTGTGTTACTTGAGCCATTGAGTATCTATGCGACCTCATTCCCATCCCGATTTCAAATTGGATCTTCGTGACTGCGCCACTCAGCTCCTCTTATTCTAGGGCTGGGAATTGGGACTCTGTGGCAGCAGTGGTTACTGACTTCTGTGGGAAGCTGGTGAAAGAGCCGATGTTAAACTGCATTGCTATTGCAGCATACATTTCAACAAAAGCTACACTGTCTCCGGAGTCTTTGATGTTTTAGAGAAATCAATTTATCTCAGCCTTCAGCATATTAATGATGGAATCACCACAGCCACTTGGGGCACTGAAGTTAAACGGTCAGCTCATTCTGAGTTCCCGCATATCTGCCACTGTTCGCTAAGCATTGATATTGTGCATTTGGTGCTCTGCCTAACATTTCCTATGCTACTGTACTTATTACTACTACGTTGCGTGCTCATCTGTGGGGTGCAATGATCGTATAGTGGTTAGTATTCTGCGTTGTGGCAGCAGCAACCTGAGTTCGAATCCGAGTCACAGCCGAAATTGCTCTATTTGTTCCAGTCTTTTGTGAAACACAAAGGAATCAGTTACTTTAACATGGTAATTCTCTCCAAAGTGATGACTGTTTTCCTTCAAGTTCTGCTCGCTCACATTTCTGTGCATCTGAATTCAAATCCACCCGTTCTCAGAGGTTTCTTCCCTCCTACGATCACGAACCAAACTTTCCATCCCAAACCCTCATTTCATTAATTTAGGGATGCCAGTGTTGGACTATGGAGTACAAAGTTAAAAATCACCCAGTACCAGGTTAAGATCTTACAGGTTTAATTGAAGCACTAGTTTTCGGAGCGCTGCTCTTTCATCATGTGTTTGTGGAGTCATTTCCTATTTCATTAAGGCACTGCAGATTCTAACACTGACTCTCACGTTGATACTGATCAGTCTGTGTGGTTGCAGTCACTGTTGCTGGGTGAACGTGCCACAACCCACCACCGGGACCTACAGACCATTTAATCCATTTGGTTACCACTGTTGTGAGATCAATACTCATGTAGCAGCTTTTACTGATATGGACCAGATATTATTGTGGGGTGGGGTGGGGTGTGTTCGGGGTGCGGTCAAGCTCAGGAAAATGGCACAGGACAGTATTGGGGAAAAGCGACTTCACTGGATAAGATCAGTTTCACTGCTTTTCGACAATGGCCGAGCGCTATTACCACTGGCCACTGGACTGTTTATTCAGACACCACGGACTCGGGTTTGACTCTGACCATGCTAGGTGGTAGAATTTGGATTCAGTAAATATCTGGAAACACGAATCTAATAACTCCTGTAAATCTATAGCCAACTGTTGAAAAAAACAAAACCGTCTGACGTCATTTAAGGAATGAAACAGCCATTCTTACCTGTTCGGGCCTCCATGTGACTCCAGACTTACTACAATATGGTTGAATCTCAACTACCCGCTGTGCAATTAGGGAAAGTAATAAATACTGCCGAGCCAGCGACGCCCTCATACTGCAACAGAATCGTTAAAAAAAATGTTCATTCGGTTCCAGCTAGCTTACTGTGTGCAGTCCTGCAACTCACAGAAGAGCATGGATGTGATCACACTGGGAATAATGCAGGAGTGATTTACTGGGATATTGTCTGGGCTGAAGAGTTTCAGTTGTGAGGAGAGATTGGACAAACTGGGGTTGTTTGTCGCCGAGCAGAGGAGATTGGAGAAGACATGACTGAGATGTACAAAATAATGAGGGATATGGATAGGATAGACTGAAAGAAGCGTTTCTTATTGATGGAGGGATCGAACACTGGGGCCAAGAGATTTCGGGAAAAGGCAGAAAAGTTTGAATAGATTTTCGGAAAGGGTCAGAGAGGCGGAAATCCTTCTAACCTGAAAAAAAGAGATGTGAATTTGTGATGGTAAAACATATAAGACTATGTGCTAAATCATGAAAAACTTGATTCAGGTCGTTAAGCAGTTGTGTTGGACAAGTGTGGCCATAACAGGCTGAAGGGTCTCCTTCGATGTTGTTGTCCTCCACAGTATCGTCGTTAGTGTCCCCGCCTGTCATTGTGCTCAATTCTCCGCTGGGGGCATCGTAAAGGTTTGAAACCTGTCGCTCTGTTCACCAATGAAGGTTATTAATGCTTGGCCTTCCATTCTCGATGGGACATGTCACAGGAAGGACAGTGCTGTCTGAATCAGCTGGGGAAGGACTGCAGCTCCTGGGGAGAGAGAGTGTCAGTGAAAGTGCAAACACGTAACTTCAGCCAACTGCACATTGTGTTTGTGTTGCAATGAAAACCATTATATAGAGTTGTTCCTGACTGATGTGTTTAATTAAAGCAGGAATCTGAGGAAGAAAACAGAGTAAACCCATTCAGATCTGAGTGCAGAAACATTTCCAGCAGAACTACTGAGGTTATACAGCGTAGAACCGCGTTTGGATGCATTGAATTCGGGTTGGTGGGCGCAGCTTGCTTTCACTGGGCGGAGTTACCAGTGTGTAAAGCCATTACACATGATACAGATAGTGTTCAATGAGATGGTACGTTTGCTCAGTGGTTCTCACTGCTGTTAAGTCTGTAGGTTAGGTGGATTGGCCATGTTAAACTGCGCTGATGTGTACATGGAGTGAATTCAGTAAGTTAAGTTATGTAGCCATGGTTAACGCAGTGATAAGGTCAGCAGTCACACGATGTCAGATTTTATTCCAGCAGTTTATTTGAAATCACAAGCCAGAAACCTGCGGGGATAGAGACGAGAGCTAGGTCTGGTTGAGATGCTGTTCAGAGTGCCCCTACAGACTCGATTGGCTTAATTGTACTTTCTGCATTGGAGGGAATCTGTGATTCTATCAGAGAGGACACTGCCAGCGTTTACTGGGCCGCTAAGACATTGGAGACGATGCTGATGGCGTTTAGTGGGGATGGAGTTTTATTTATTTGTGTTTTGGAAAATTTGAAACTAAAGCAAGGAAAACCGAATGGAAGTTTTCCAGAGTATTTGAGGTTTGGAGAGAGTAAATATGTGGTAAATTCACTCTTTCAAGTTCATAAATTTCTGCAAGTCAAGATTTCAAAACCATCGATGTAGGACAAATAAATGATGGGAGCAGAATTTCTGTCACTCAGACAATCCGTTTCCAAAATATTTGGAAAGGCACATTTAGAGACACAGAAGCAGTGAGTTTCACCAGGAGAGAGACAGCCTGTGGCCAGGTAAAAGTGTAAAGGAGGGTGTAGGGGGTAGAAGGTGCGAGGAAACAATGTCTAATTTGGACGACTTCAGATGCAAAGAAATATCGGAAACGAATGCTGCTAAGTAAGATTCACTAAAAAACCTCAGAGTTTTGAAAGATTTCTATTAATATTCCACATGAAGCATTATAAATGGAACTGAGCAGATTTGGTATATTGTCAAGGAAAGCTATTCCATAATGAATAGGAAGTGACCCGTCTCTTAGAGATCGATTTCCTGCTTTAAACCCATGCCTTAAAGATGGGAGGACGATCGCCATGATGTTGGATTCATTTGATATGCACTGAAATCTGCCAAAGTAACTGAGCATCAAAACTGCCATCTTGTTTTGTAGTTCAACCTTCTGTTTTTCTCATGAGTATTTTCTTTAAGCTGAAATAAATTCGGAGCAAAATTGAATGCAACATTTAACGTTCCAATCACATAAATCCAATTCACTTCCGATCATTGGAATGAACAGAGTGAAGTTGCAGCAAAATTAATAAAATGAAACGAACAAAACTGCATTTCCGGGAATTTTACCCAGTTCAGGTTCAGCGATATGAGAAAGACCATCGAGCTAAAACATCACCTTCACTTCTCTCTCCATATATACTTCTTCACGTGAGAGAGAAACTGCCTGAAGAAATTATGCGTCAAGACGAAATGTGCGTGTGAATGTGACGGGAATTTCATGTTTTCTGGTTCATTCTGAGACAGTTCCGACTCGGAATAAATCAAGGACAAGGTATTCCTTCCAAGGACGACGTCATTTCCTTGGATTTTGCTTGGATCCAGACGCTGTTTCCTAGATAGCAAGATATTAGAAAGCCAAGTGACGTTGTTTACTGAGACATAAAATTATCAGAAAAGATACAACCGGTTTCATCGGGATGATAGAAAGAATGAAGGAGTTTATTCACGAGATTCGGAAATGCTGGAGCAAAAACACGCAAATTTGATTAAAACAAATGAGATTTTCACATAACGCGAGGTTTGAATGAGTAAATTGGGGAAAGTCCCTCTTTCGAGTGAATCAAGAACTTTCATCAGAGCTTCAAAACCATTAGTGAATGATTAAGAAAAGTTTGGATGAGAGTTTCTTCCACTCAATAGAGTTATTTCAATCGTGAACGGCTTTACAGAAATAAAACGTAGAAGCTGACTTCAGAGTGTTTTAAAAGATACACGAACAAACGTACAAGGAGAGAATTTACCATTGAGTGAAAGTCAGTTTGGTTGCGTAACAATTTCGAATTTGTTGACTTCAGATACAAAGACATTTGATGAACACGTACAACTGAATAAGACTGAGTATAACAAGTTCATGGATTGGTAAGCTGTGGCGTATTATTCAAGATGAATCTCTGTAAATGGAGCTCATGTCCTAAAATAACTGCAGACGGAAGTTATATCCTAATGAGTAGGAATTGAATCGTCACTTGGAGAGGCAACACCTAATTTAAAGATTTGACCACATTCACATGATGTTATGTATATTTCGTACATTCTTAACTCCACCCAAGAAATCCGCCAAGAAGACTCTGTCCTTTTGTATTATTAACCCTCTGTACTTCTCTGCAGCACGCCACTTAAGATAAAGTATGCTCAGACCAAAATTCAGTTCGATACAATATTCAAACGGTCCTATGTGATTCCTTTTTTTTTATTATTGCAATAACCTATGTGAGTTTGCAACAAACTCTATAACATGAAACCAGTTCAACATCTATTTTCCCAGAATTTAAAGCAGTGCACATGGGAAACGTTATCCATCTGCTGAAAAATCACCTTTGGCTCTTTCTCCACCTACGTTTCTTCAAGTTTAGATACTTGCAGTATGTTTGTAGATCAAGTAGTCATTATCCAGAAAATGTCGTTTCTCAAGCCACAAACACGGGTATTTTCCCATAAACTTGGCTTTGCTCAATATCACCTTCTGTCTGTATCCCTCAACACGACGACAAATTGAAGCTGCTCCATGTGAGACTCAAACTTAAAACTTCGGCACAGCACAGCCAACTATACTGGAACAGAGATACCGTGTACTGGCCACCTTCAGCACAGGAGCAACACATTAATGCTTACCTCCACATTCCTGGTTTTACTTTAACGTTTGGGAATCTGACTTTCTCTGATTCTGTGGCTAGTAACGGGGATTATATGATCATCTTCACCAGTGGTTCTGTCCCCGCGTGAGGAAAGTGGTGAGGTACTCATTGTAAAGATGGGTAGATTGATGAAATGTACAATTTCATATTTTGCCTTCAATAAACCATGAGCTTTTTATTTTGTTTTGCATCTGTAGAAATTTTAAAATCCTCATCTTAACAGACTCAATGACAGATCTCCATTGTGTCTCTGGCATCAAATTCCAAAGTGTAACCCCCCCCCCCCCACCCCGAATTCTTCCACCACAGTCCGCTCTTTGGGAAGTGTTCCTGTTGAGGGAAATGCACTTCCGCGTGTGTCACCTGCTGCTCCCAGTATGCGCTCTGGCACTGCACTCATTTTCCTTCTGACACTTGCTCACTGTGTTGCTGTGATCACACAGTGACTTGGTGTCGTACTTTCCAGGAAAATTAAACAGATCAAGGTTTTTGCATTGTTGAGTTCAATTGTCAGTTTAGCCTTATTTTGGATTTTGAAATTGTCTGTTCTGTACAAAAGTGCGTGTCAAAAACATCTGAGTGGAAGTTAGGTGTTCCGAATAATGACATTGAGCACTATGCACTCTCCTCCAGTCTGGAAAACAATTCCTCACAGGCAATTTAATAGACAATACACAGCAGGTGCAGGAGTAGGCCATTCTGCCATTCGAGCCAGCACCACCATTCATTATGATCATGGCTGAACATCCTCAATCTGTATCCTGTTCCTGCCTTAGTCCCATAACCCTTGATTCCACTATCCTTAAGAGCTCTATCCAACGCTTTATTGAAAGAAAACCTCCTGCTGTCTCGGGTTCTTCATTCCGTTGACTTCATATCTTCACAGAATTCAACAGACCTTGTTACATATTCATTTCCTCATTTTTGTTCAGATCACTGTGTGCAGAGTGTGACAATGGGAGTGCACTTGCCTCAAAACCCAGAGATCAGACCATTGTCTTGGAACTGTACTGTGTTATTTATCATTTCACCAACACCAGGGAGAAATATCTGCTGCTCTGCATAATTTACGCAATTCAATTATTCATAAGTTCATCAGCAACCTCGTGTCAGTGACGAGATGACCGCGAGGTTAAGGCAATGGACTGCTCGTCCATTGTGCTCTGCACACGTGGGTTCAAATCCCGCTGTCATTGACTGTTCTCCAAAGACCACAGCTGTTGAATTGAAATCGGGACTCCAATGGTCAGTTTATATGTATCAATGCTATTACAAAATCTCAAAGCATAGTTTGAGCCTGTTGACTAAACTGCATTGAAATCTAGGTTGCATTGGGATAATGAAAAAGAGCGTGATTGTATTTTTCATGTCAAGTTGCTGTGAACGTTTTTTTGTATGAAAGGCATCCAGGAAAATCAAATACCGAGAGCTGCGAAGTGAATGTTTATGCAAAGGGATTCTTAATGAATGTTTTGTCAGATGAAATCTGGAGGAGGTTGAGTCGAAGTAATTCATCCTGGTGAGAAGACCACAGCGAGACAGCACAAAATGATGGCGATACTTCAAAAGGGGCAGGGCGTGGGTGTAGGGGCACTGAGAACTGGCTGTAAATGCACAGTGGAGAATTGCCGCTGTGGGTGCCGTGCATGGGCACGGAGAGACTTACACGTTGGTCTCGCCCTCGCCTCTTGCTCTCGCCATTGATGAATGCTGATCATAAGGCACAGATAAACACAAGATGTGGGAAGCAAGCTCCCTCTCGTTATGCACACACTGGATGCATCACATTGAACTATGAACAACTGGAGAAATCAGCATGTTACCAATAGGGAGTGAAACTAAACTGTGGATCAATAACCGCAGATTCATGCAACATAAACATGAAAAATGATTTAAAATGTAGGGTGTTGTTTTGCTCGCTGAGCTGTAGCTTTGATATCCAGACGTTTCTTTACTTGGCTAGGTAACATCATCATCAGTGGCGACCTCCAAGTGAAGCGAAGCTGTTGTCTCCTGCTTTCTATTTATATTTTTGTCCTCGATTGGGTTCCTGGGGTTTGTGGTGATGTTATTTCCTGTTCGTTTTCTGAGGGGTTGATAGATGGCATCTAGATCTAAGTGTTTGTTTATGGCATTGTTGTTGGAGTGCCAGGCCTCTAGGGATTCTCTGGCGTGTCTTTGCTTAGCCTGTTCCAGGATAGATGTGTTGTCCCAGTCGAAATAGTGATATTTTTAATCCGTATGTAGGACTACGAAGGAGTCTTGTCTTTTTGTGGCTAGCTGGTGTTCGTGTATCCTGGTGGCTAACTTTCTTCCTGTTTGTCTTACGTAGTGTTCGTGGCAGTGCTTGCATGGAACTTTGTAGATGACGTTGATTTTGTCCACGGGTTGAAGTGTGTCTTTTAAGTTTGTTAGTTTTTGTTTGAGAGTGTTGGTGGGTTTGTGTACTACTAGGATTCCGAGGGGTCTTAGTAGTCTGGCTGTCATTTCTGAAACTTCTTTGATGTATGGTAAGGTGGTTAGGGTTTCTGACTGTGTTTGGTCTGCTTGTCGTGATTTGTTCTTGAGGAATCTGCGGACTGTATTTTTTGAGTATCTATTCTTCTCGAATACGTTGAATAAGTGGTTCTCCTCTGTTTTTCGAAGTTCGTCTGTGCTGCAGTGTGTGGTGGCTCATTGGAATAGTGTTCTGACGCAGCTTCGTTTGTATGTGTTGGGATGGTTGCTGGTGTAGTTAAGTATTTGGTCAGTGTTTGTCGGTTTTCTGTATGCGCAGGTTTGTAGTTCTCCGTTGTCCTTTCTTTCTACTGTGACGTCCAAGAATGCGAGGTTGTTTCTGGTTTCTTCCTCCTTGGTGAACTTCTTGCCTGTGAGGGTGTTGTTGATGATGTTAAATGTCGTTACTATTTTGTTTTGTGATGACAAAGGTGTCATCTACATAGCGGACCCAGATTTTTGGTTTGATAGTTGGTAGGGCTGTTTGTTCTAGTCTTTGCATTACCGCCTCTGCTATGAATCCTGATACCGGAGATCTCATGGGTGTGCCATTGGTTTGTTTGTAGATATATTGTTGAAAATGAAGTCGGTGGTGAGGTACAGGTCCACGAGCTTCATTATGTTTTCGTTGGTAATGTGATTGATGGTTGTTGTTGCGTCTGTGATGGTCTCTTCTAAAAGTGTGGTAAGTGTTTCCTTTGCCAGGTTGATGTTGATGGAGGTGAACAGTGCTGTTATGTCGAATGAGATCATTGCTTCTTCTTCCTCTATTTTGGTTTTTTTGATGATTTTTAGGAATTCCTGGGTGGAGTGGATGGAGTGCTGTGACTCTTCTATGCGGCATTTCAGTCTTGCGTGTAGTTCTTTGGCCCGTCTGTAAGTTGGTGTTCCGGGTAAAGAGACTATGGGTCTGAGGGGGGGCTCCTCGTTTATGGATTTTTGGTAGTCCGTTTCGACGTGGCAACACATTGATCCTGGGACAATCTAAGCAAAGACATGCCAGAGAATTCCCAGAGGCCTGGCACTCCAACCACAACGCCATAAACAAACACATAGATCTAAATGCCATCAACCCCGCAGAAAACGAACAGGAAATGACATCACCACAAACCCCAGGAACCCCATCCAGGAGAAAGATATAAATAGAAAGCAAGAGACAACAGCTTCGCTTTACTTGGAGGTCGCCACTGATGATGTTACGGAGCCAGATAATGAAACGTCTGGATATCAAACCTACAGCTCAGTGAACAAACCTAAACCTTAAACCTTAACCTGAGTTACAAACCTTCATAAACCTTGCGATTTAAAGTGTCTTTATACGCATATCATTAATAGACTTTTCGTTATAATACCCATCTGGTTGAAAGAAGAAGACACCACATTTCAAGATGGATGACAACGTTACCAATTTTGTTTTGACATTGAGATCTATTTGATCATTTTACACAGTGAACAAGTTCATTTTAAATAATGCAAACCACATTCTCTCACCTGGAATAAAAGTGTGATTTCAATATAAACATTGTCCTTGCTAAGTCGCAGTTACTCAACATGAAAAATAGGATGTAATTTTTATTAAGCTAACATCAATTAGCACCATTATCTTACTTCGGCTTGACTGCAGTATGCACATGCTAACTATGGTTTAAGAAAGAATGACTTTTGGAAATAATGATTCGGTGGTGACTAAAAATAATATTAGGTTCTCATGATGCAGATATTCCACCAATGGCTCCAGTGGTAGAAATGTTCAGTGGGCAGTATTTCTATGATGGTATAGAAGTATGTGAGCTGCCAGGGATGGGAGCTCCCACTTCATCTGGAGCAGCGTCTTTTGACGTGGACCAGGGAGCATTGTGACATCAGGCTGGGAGTTCGAACCACACCTGGAGCAGCTTCTGTTGACATGGAGCAGCAGGGAGCATTGGCACATCCGAATGCAAGATCCATCCTCATTTGGAGCAGCTTCAGTTAGCATGGAGCAGGGAGCTTTGCGAGATCCATCTGGGAGCTCCACTCTCACCTGGATCAGCTTTTAATGACATGTAGCGTCAGGGAGCATTGGGACATCAGAGTGATAGATCCAACCTCAACTGGACTTCTATTGACATGGAGGAGGGAACATTGGGACATCAGACTGGGAGCTCCAACCTCACAAGGACCAGCGTTTAAGGACATGTAGCAGCTGGGAGCATTGGGACATCAGAGTGGGAGCTCCAAATTCAAGTAGAGCCGCTTCTATTGACATGGAGCAGCAAGGAGCATTGGAACGTCAGGTTGGGAGCTCCAACATCACCTGGCAAAGCTTGTATTTACATGGAAGAGGAGGGAGGATTGGGACATTAGGCTGGGGGAAAAGATATTCAACTATTTTAATCTGAAGTAAAATATGTTTCAACACCTCAGATGTTAATTGATTTACGAAGAATCTTTCCCGGGAAAATAATTAACTCTTTAGATAGTAAAGACAAGTCCTGAAA
This sequence comes from Chiloscyllium punctatum, assembly GCF_047496795.1. Taxonomy (NCBI): domain Eukaryota; kingdom Metazoa; phylum Chordata; class Chondrichthyes; order Orectolobiformes; family Hemiscylliidae; genus Chiloscyllium; species Chiloscyllium punctatum. Next base: position 36,417,936 of record NC_092790.1, on the reverse strand, counting down.
ATATTCAACTCAGGAAAACGCATTGGTACAGAGAGAAATGGGAGTGATGTTTCATGTCTTTGTCTTTTCTTTTCTGGCCGACTCTGCACTGGATTACATTACCGGAAGGACATTTTCATTCATTTCCTGCAAATACGGACAGGTCATTAACGTAATCTGAATCTGAAAATTAATGGGAATATGCGATGTTATGATTAGGCTGGAGTTTACCTCAAATTATGGTGAAAACGCAGCAAAGTCAGTTGCAATTTCCAAGATCAGCAGTGACCTCATTGATTGGCTGATCAGATTGTGAATGGTCGTTTTTTGAGGACAATTTGAAGTGAATCAATGATGGTGATTATCTTTGCTCTTTGTTCACCTTGTGACTGTTACTGTTATTGCTCGTGTCCTTGTTAACACCACAGCTCTGTAGCGTGTAAAATCTCAGCTGTGCATCTGGCCAGTGGTACAACCATTCGTATAGCTGGCTACGGATCAGGCGGTTGTCAGTTCGACTTTTACTTTGCGCAAGCGCACTGTGGAGATTCATCACACATCCAACCTAATCATTTTTGTAATGCTGAGGTGGATAATATTTGAAATTTTCATCTTCACGAGCGAAAATTCTTTCACTGTCTTCGATCAGTTAAACATTGCCAAATGCTATCAGAGTAAAAATCACACAGCACCAGATGGTATTGAACAGACGTATTTGGAAGCATCAGTGTTCCATGCACTGCTTCGTCATCAGGTGTTTGTCAACTGTTGGAATCTAAAATTTCTTTGTGTGATTATTAAATGTATCCACCCCAGTCCAACACCAACACCTCCAAGTCATGGGTACCGTCGACACCACGAACGGTCGGTTAAAGTCCAGATGATCTTCCAAAAGATCGCGCATATTGACACACGCACCAAGTTTCTGCAGAAAAACACCCACTTGATGAAGGAGCGGCTCTCCTAAAGCTCGTGCTTCCAAATAAACCTGCTGGACTCTGCCCTGATATTGTTTAATTTTTAACTTTATCTATTCAACTCAAACACTGGCACTTCCATATCATAGACAACATCAGCCATGTCCCACCGTTGTCAGAGAAGGCAATCCTGGAATAGCCCAATACATTGCACATAGGTACGTTTCATTTTCAGAAACCACCGCAGTCAATCGCTGCAGCTCCTATGTATCAAAAGGCAGAAAAGAAATAGCTGAGACTCAGTTTTGACAATATTTTGAAACTCTTTGGGAAGTGGAATCAGAGGAGAATGGAGGATTAACTGTCCGACTGTGCACAGAGAGGGAAGGCACTTTTCCCTTCTTTGATGAGCTGGGGTATTGACTGATCTAAGGCATGAAACAGATTCCTGGTAGAGCTGCTCTCGCTGCATCAGGAACAAGAGGTCCTGATTTCCTGAACGGTAATGAAACCCAGGCCACTCAGTTAAAGCGCTGAATACTAACCACTAGATCACCAGGGGTGATGGCAGAAGCAGTTGCACCGTTTCTTCATAACACAGTTTTTGGAATTATATCACTGCAGATATGTTTCCCCTCAAAAGCGATTGAATTATCGAGTGTTTACAGCACAGAAATGGGCCCCTTCACCTCATTTCCCAGCACTTGGTCTGTAACCTTGTGAACTCTGACGTTTCACCTGAATGCTAATTTCTCTGGAACGTTTTAATCTCGTAAAACACAATAAATGGGATTAAAGTTTGAGATGCAACTGAACCCCATTTTTACCCATAGACTGAAGCACGCAGACACATTTCCCCAAGTGTGACGCAGGCCTCGGGAGAAAACAAGGAGAATGTAAGATTTCACAGACTTGTCTGATGTTGTCCCATTTCAGAGTTCAACACCAATGTCTGGTTACAGCAAAGAAAGGAAGCATTCAGCCCCGCCAATCCCAGTGTTCCTTGCCCATTGTTTCCCTATCACTCTGTAGTTTATACTGCCTCACCTCGTTCTTGCTGCCAAACTTGATCACTGCTCACTCCCGCTATTTCCTGTCCTGCTGAACGGTTTGCCTCAAGTTCTTGGAATGAAAAACAGGAATGGCCTATTTGAAGCACTTTTCTAGTTTACAAGGACAGTGTCATCGCCACTGAGCAAGCACATTGCCAGCTCAGAGAGAAGGTCTCATCCTTTAAAAACTGAAATGCAAAGATGATTGGATAGCCTCAGTATTGTAAACCAACCAACAAGACCGGAATAGGGCCGAGGGGATCACGCAGAGAAGGATGGGAGAATAGAATAGCGAATCTCATGGTGTCCAGGGTGATTTTAACAGAAATCTTCCCTGGTAGTATAGTGATGACGATTCAGTGATTTCACTGTCACGGCTTGTTAAAGGGTAACCTTTACAGGAATCAATATGAAATGCTGCCTGATATTTCGAAGCAGAATGATGTTGTGCAGCAGACAGAATCGTTTCACTGCATGACAAAATAGGAGAGCTCAGAAGAGCCAGGAGGAGACATGAGAGCCAGGAGGAGACATTAGAAGTTGTTGGCGGATTGGATCTGGGTTAACCCTAAGGCTTTCCATAGGTATGTCAGGAATAAAAGAATGACGAGAGTTAAATGAGGGCCAATCAAGAAAAATGGTGGGAAGTTGTATGTGGAGTCAGAGAAGACATGGGTAACACTAAATAAATATTTTTCGACAGTGTTCACGATATAAAATGAAACTATTGGCTAGGAAGATACAGAGATACTTGCATCTAGATTCGAAGATATTGAGGTTCACAAGGAAGAGGTATTAGAAATACTGCAGAGTGTGAAAATAGACAGGTCCTCTGGGCCAGATGGGATCTATCCTAGGATCTTGTGGGAAGCAAGGAAGGGGATTGCCGAGCCTGTGCCATTGATCTAGATATCATCATTGTCTACAGGAATAGTGCCTGAGTACTGGATGATTGCAAATGTGGTTCCCTTGTTCAAGAAGGGTAGTAGAGACAATCCTGGTATATACAGACCAGTAAGTCTCACTTCACTTGTTGGTAAAGCTTTGGAAAAGGTTATCAGAGATAGGATTTATAATCATCTAGAAAATAATAATCTGATCAGGGACAGTCAGCACGGTTTTGTAAAGGGTAGGCCGTGCTTAACGAATCTTATGAGTTTTTTGACAAAGTGACCAAACAGGTGGATGAGAGTAAATAGGTTGATTTGCTGTATATGGAATACAGCAAGGTGTTCGATAAGGTTCCCCCAGTAGGCTATTATACAAAATGCGGAGGAATGGGATTGTGGGAGACATAGCAGTTTGAATCAGTAATTGTCTCGCTGAAAGAAAACAGAGTGTTGTAGTTGATGCAATATGTTCATCTTGGTGTCCAGTCACTAGCGGCTTTCCGCAAGGGTCGATGTTGGGTCCACTGCTATTCGTCATTTTTATAAATGATCTGGATGACAGCTTAGAAGGGTGGGTTAGTAAATTTGCGGACAACACTATGGTCGGTAGAGTTGTGGATCGTGACGAAAGATGTAGTAGGTTGCAAATAGACATAGATAGGATGCAGAGCTGGGCTGAGAGGTGGCAAATTGAGTTTAATGTGGACAAGTGTGAGGTGATACACTTTGGACGGAGTAATCAGAATGCAAAGTACTGGGCTAATGGTAAGATTCTTGGGAGTGCAGATGAGCAGAGAGATCTCGGTGTCAATGTACACAGATCCCTGAAAGTTGCCACCCAGATTGACAGGGTTGTTAAGAAGGAAAACAGTGTTTTGGCCTTTATTAATAGAGGGATTGAGTTCTGGAATCAGAAGGTTATACTGCAGCTGTACAAAGATCTGGTACGGCCACATTTGAAGTATTGTGAACAGTTCTGGTCACCGCATTATAAGAAGAATGTTGACGCTTTGGAAAGGGTGCAGAGGGGATTTTCTAGCATGTTGCCTGGTACGGAAGGAATGCATTACGAGGAAAGACTGAGGGCCTTGAGGCTGTCCTCGTTGGAGAGAGGTGACTTAATGGAGACATACAAGATAATCAGAGGTTTAGATAGGGTGGACAGGGAGAGTCTTTTTCCAAGTATGGGGACGGCAAGCACGAGGACCACAACTTTAAAGTGAGGGGAGATAGGTATAAGACAGATGTCAGAGGTAGTTTCTTTACTCAGAGAGTAGTTAGGGCATGGAATGCTTTGCCTGCAACCGTGGTAGATTCGCCAAGATTAAGTGCATTTAAGTCGTCATGGGAGAGGCATATGGACGTACATGGAATAGTGTAGATGGGATGGGCTTCAGATTAGAATGACAGGGCGGCGCAACATCGAGGGCCGAAGGGCCTGTACTGCGCTGTAATGGTCTATGTTCTATATGCTACAGTTCCCCATCAGCAATGTCATCGGCAATTGCCTGACATTCAATCAGTTTCAAACAAGAACGGAGGGGGCGTCAGGAAAACGGAAGGGGAATAGTGGTTTGTGAGAGTTAACTACATGCCCCGTGGAGCCAGGTTCAACGTAGATACTGAATATCGGTTTTCCTGTTTACCTTGGTATACTGATCACTACGGAGCAATTACCCAATATTGTCTGCCCTTTGTGTGTGGTTTTTTTGGACATTTCACCTCGGTTCAGTGCTCTGGGGGCCCACACTTTTTTAAAATTTGGCACGTTTTACTCAGGTCGGTTTTGCAGCTTCATATTAAGGCCAACAATTTTAGGAACAGACAGACATCATTCAGACCATCAAGTCTACTCCTCTATTAAATGGTTTCATATCTGATCTGATAACCTTGAACTGCACTTTCTTGCCTTTCCCCATAACGCTTGATGTCTTTTCTGTTTGAAGATCTGCCGATCTCAGCCTCATTACACCTAATGACACTTCCTCAACAGCCTTCTGCTAAAAGAAAGTCCACTGATGCAGAACTGTCTGAGAGAATAAATGTTTCTTCATCTCTATATCAATTGTGAGATCCGCATTCTAATACAAAGTTAAAAATCGCACAACACCAGGTCACAGTCCAACAGGTTTAATGGAAGCAATATCGTTTGGAGAGCTGCTCCTTCATCAGGTGGCTGTGGAGTACACAGTGGTAAGGTACAGAATTTATAGCGAAAGGTTACAGTGTAATGTCACTGAAATTATACATTGGAAAAATACCTTGATTGCTTGTTAAGTTTTCCATCTGTTAGAATGACTATGTTTGGTTCATTTCTTTCTTATGTAAATCGAAAAACTTTCTTTTAACAGTTACATTCTCAGGTGGACTTTACCAATTAGTGTCAGCACAGATAATATGTTGAAGGTGTTAGTCCCTGTGTGCTGCGTCCATGCCATAATGTTTAGACTGACGCTAATCTAAAAAAAAACAACACGCTGCAGGCAAGAATGCCTTAAGGCATGGTACATTGGTGAAGCTGAACGGAGGCTACAACAAGGGAATGGGCGCTACGCATTAATCAACAGACAGGTGTGCCCCTTCTCAGTTGGAGAGCACTTCAGTGATCCAGGACATTCGACCTCGGATCTTCGGGTGACAATCCTCCAAGGCAGTCTTCGGAACAGGCAGCAGCTAAAAGTGCCCCGACAGAGACTGATAGCTAAATTCGCTACCCATGATCATTGGGTTCATTTCACTGTACACGTGGTCCCATTGCCCTATCTACAAACAGAGACCGTCCTACACACACACGCACACACACACGTCTGCGGGGTGAATTTGTACTTGCAGATTTACATTGTACTTTGCTCAAAAACTGCATGGATCCATGTATGTCTCTGGGAACTCATTTTTATTATCTAGAATCAGTCTAAACATTATGGAACAGACAGCAGCACGGGGGTGGAGGTGGGGGGGGGGGGGGGTGCGCAGACACCAGTTGTTAAACTTCACCTGAGAATTAAACATTAAACTAAAAAGGTTTTGCACTTTTCATGTGAAAGAAGTGAAGCTAACATTGTCATTGTAACAGATTGGAGACTTAGCAAACAATCAAGCCATTTTTCAATGTACAATTTCAGTTACATCACACTGTAAACATATGCTATAAATTCTGTGTCTTACAACTGTGGACTCCACAATCACCTGATGAATGAGCAGTGGTCCAAAAACTAGTACTTCCAATTAAACCTGTTGGACTATAACCTGGTGTTGTGTGATTTTCAAATTTGCATACCCCAGTCCAACTGATTTCAGCGCTTCTTCGCATTTGATTTCATCTCCGATATGCAATTCTCACTGACTCTGACAGAACTGCTAATTTTGCTGTTTTGTGATGTCAGGAAATCATGTTCAATTTAAGATTTCCATAAGGAACAACAATTTTTTTTCCCTGACTGGAAATCAACATTGGGAAATAGCAGTGAGACAGCTGAATTTCAGCACGTTCGCACCAAGGATGACATATACAATGCTTGGAACTTTTCTTGATGACTTTGTTTTTGCCTATTTTGTTCAGTTGAAAAATGACAGTTATTGAGTTTTTAAAAGCATGGCGAATGGTCCTTCAGCCTATTGCATCATCATCAGTTATCAAACATCTGGCTTGGAAACACAGTTTCCAGCACGTGACTCATCGACTGGTGTGTTCGAAAATTTCAAGTCTTAGTTAAATTGTTATTCAATTTCTTAAGGGCTTGAGTGGAACAAAAAGCATCTCTGTGAACTAACTTTTCAAAAAGACAAACTCTTTCTCGGGGCCATTTGTCAGTTTTCCTCAAGATGCTGCGGAAAATGTTTCTGTACTCACATCTGAATTGGTTTACCCTTTTTCTTCCTCAGCTTCCTTCTTCTATCTATTAAATGGTTCAGATTCCAGTACAGACACAAGGTGCAGGTTGCGGAAGTCACGTGCTTGTACTTTTATTGACACTCTGTCTCGCCGGGAGCTGCAGACCTTCCCCACACTGATTCAGACAGCACTGTCCTTCCTGTGACATTGCCCATGGAGAATGGAAGGACAGGCATTAATAACCCGCACTTGGAAACCGAGCGACAGTTTTAAAACATTTCCAGTGCCCCAGCCAGGAATTGAGCTCCTAACTCCCGCATAACATACGGCGACACGAACCACTATACCAGCAAGGACAACAGTTTCAAAGGAGACACTTCAGCCTTTTGTGGTTGCATTTGTCAAAAGCAACTGCTTAATGACCCGAATGGTTTAGCCCATAGCCTTACCTTCTCGAAGATGCCTTGGCAGAACATATTCTCATCTGCATTTTCCTTCAGGTTATAAGGGTTGCTGCCTCTCTTACACTTACAGACTGTGTGTTCCAAATTCCAACACCCGCCGGCCTAAACCGCTTTTCTCCACATCTACTTTAATCTTTCTGTCTCTCTCCTTAAATTTCTGCCCCCCTGTGATCGTTCTTTCCATCGATGGGAAGCGCTTCTTTCAGTCTACCTTATCTATACCCCTCACAAACTCCTCTGGTCGGTGACAAACAGCCCAAGTTGGTCCTGTCTCCCTTCATGACTGAAACTCTTCAGCCTCGACACTATCCGAGTGAATCTCTCCTAGAACTTTCCCAGTGCGATCTCATCCCTGGACAATTCTAGCACTGAGCCGAATGAACATATTTCCATTCTGTAATAGCATCGGGGGTGGCTCTGCAGCATTTATTGCCTTCCGGTTTGGAGTCACGTGGACGCCACACCAGATAAGGACAGTAGTGTCAGTGAAACAGATGGGTTTTTCAGACAACGTATTCTTAATTCTAGGCATTTATTGCATTCACATACTATCATCGTCGTGGTGTGGTGGGAATCCAACCCGTGTCCACAGAACATTACCTGGCTTTGCTGTGTTAACAAACCAGCGATAATCCCACTAGGCTATCGCAGAAAGCCCTCCTGGGGGATCTTTTCCAATAGAGTCTCTTTTCCCCAATTATTCCTTATGCCCTTTTATTGAGCCTCACGCTCCAATAATCTCTGGTCCATGTCAGTAAAAGCTGCTAAAAGAGAATTGATCTCACAGCCACGATATCCAAACGGATAGAATGATTTGAAGGTGCCAATGAAGAGATTGGGGCAACAGTGAGTGCAACGGCACAGACTGGATGGTACCAACGTGAAAATGTATGTTAGATTGTGCAATGCCTCAGTCAAATGGGATGAGAGACTTAAAAGGGTGCGAGGGAGAGACATCTTCGAGAACTTTTGGGTTTAAATCCTGGTATTTGAAACGCAGAACAACAAAATTCGATGGAAAAGAAATCATCACCTCGCAGAATATTATCTTGTAAAAAACGATTAATTTCTTACCATGTTTCACCAAAAGTAAAGCTTTGAGAGAACTGACCGCTATGGTGTGGATTAGAGCCGAGGTCGCTGCAATCACAATGCAGAATGCGAACTTCTAAACGTATGGTGCAGTGGAAGGTTGCAGCAGTCCACAGACCACGCTTGCAAACTGCAACCAATATGGTAGCAGAGGAAATGTCAGGAAGAATGTACAATATCAGGACTTAGCGACAGGCATGTGGGAACGTAAAATGAACCGAATCTTTAACTTTCGCATCCCCAGAGACTGTGGAGGTTCCATGAATGAGAGTACAGTAGAATGGGATTAATGAAACTCTCCAAACTTTTGGGAGAGTGCAGAATATTGTTGAAACGTATGCTTCAATAGCATTATATTTGAACATTGGCTACTTCATCACTTTGCCCACACAAGGCAGGAACAACTGCTGCATGCAATCACACATAATCCCAGTTCCAGATCCGGAATCCGAGAAACTGTGTGAAGCAGCCAAGAAGATCCAATTGGAAACTGGGATGGAATGACAGGAGAGAGACGCATGTATTTCCGAGGTTGGTCCTGGTCAAAAGCGGGGTGGAAGGGAATACTTGCCCCCATTTATAATATTATGATCATAAACAGTACATGTTGCTGAGACAGCCGATTGGCGCATCTAAAGCGTGTTGAGACTTTAACTTTGGGGAGGCAATGTACGAAATTTCATTTTCCTGTTTGGATCAGTGGTTTTGACATTGGCACCTGCTTTTGTTCGCATCAACTCAGAATCAGCTTCTTGTTCCCAATAAATACTGCAACCTGGAGAAGGTGGTGTTGTGGTTATATAATAAATTAGTCATCCTTGGGGACTCACACACGGAACTGGTAATGTTAAAGTTCGACGAATAAAACCTGGAATGGAAGCCTGACCTCAGGAACAGACACATGCCTTTGTTATCCTTCAATCCCATTCATGCATGTCACTTATACAGGGGATGCTACCATCTTTACCCAATCCTGCCTACTTGTGTCTCCAGGACCTGAACGAAATAGCTGACCCTTCATCCGAGAATGACGACCCTGTGGGAAAGCAGGTCATTCGGCCCTTCCAGTCGACACCATCTCTCTGAAGAACATCCTAGCAGACACACACTCCATAACTGTTCCGTTCCTCTTCATTTCCCATGGCTGACCCCAGTAACCTTCACACCTTCAGTCTGTGGGAGGAAACTCACACAAGCAAAGAGTGAATGTGCAAAATGCACACGGTCACACGAGACTGCGATCGAATCCATGTCTCTCGAGCAGCGAGGCAGCAGCGAATCAGGATGAACAACAAATGCTGTCCTGACCAGCGACATCCCCACCCTGTGGATATATCAAGCAGAATAAAAAACACATTCACAACATGGACAACGGGACTTACGTCTGCGTGGACATGATTTCAACCAATCGTTCATCCTGGGTAGATACAAGGACACCGATATCACAGAGAAACCAACGCAATGCGGGATTCAATTACCTGCTGAAGTGGAAACTCATCGACTCAGTCAAACTGGAGACAGACAGTTCAACAGTCCAGTGTATGGGAAGGGCTCAATGAGCAGAAGAACCTCCAGAGTAACCAGCAAGATTACATATCCCAAAAGGAGATCAACTAAACTGTCAACCCTGCTGTTAATCCCAACCAACTGCCAGTTTCATAGCGTCAAAGTCATAGGCTCACGCAGCATGAAAACAGGCCTTTCACTCCTACCAGCTCATACTGAACATAATGCCAAACTAAACGAGTCGCATCTGACGGCTCCTGTAATTGCTGAGGGTTAGTAATGCCCTTGTGATATTATTACTGCATTGTTAATATGAATGTCCAGATATAATACTGTGGACACTGGTTCAAACCCTGGCATGGCAGATGCTGGAATTTTATTTAAATAAATACCTAGAGTCTAATGATGATGTTGAATCAGTAGATCTGATTCACTAATGCCTGAAAGGGAAGGAAACTGCCTTACCTATCTGGTGTCTGGCTGGTGTGTGACTCCAGATCCATAATATCGTGGTTGATTCTGAACTTCCTTCTGGGCAATAAGTAGTGTACTAGGCATGTATGAATAGCTTTTTTTAATCCCACTGAAACTTTCCAATTCATTTATCGATCCAAATATCCTGTAAATATTGTAAATGTACTTTCATTCATCACTGCCTCAGGAAGTGAATTGCACACATAAACCATCCTCTGTTAAAAAAAAGCCTCTCATCTCTTATTTTAAATCCCTCTTTTCACTTTAAACATTTACCCTCTCGTCTTGAAGTCCCCCCTCCTTGGAGAAAAGACAGTTACAGTTAACTCGAGCCGAACTCTCAATAATTTATAAATTTCCATCAGGTCGCCTTTCAAACTTCAGTTCTCGAGTGAAAATATTCTCAGCCTATCCAGCCTTTCGTTATAACACAAACCTTCCCCACTAGCCATACGCTGGTATACCTGTTCTAAACCTACTCCAGCTGAATCATTTCCTTGCTATGCTGGGCGACAAGAACTGGACACAGTATTCCAGAAGACGCAACACCCAATGTCCGATTCAACTTCAACATAACGTACCAACTCCTACGCTCAAAGGACTGAGCAACGAAGGCAGGATGACGTTTTTTTTAACCATTCTGTCTATATATGAAGTAAACTAAAATTAATTATGTACTTGCATTCCTGGCCTCCGTGTTCCATAACACGATGCGACGCCCGATCATTAATTGTATAAGCCCTACTCTTATTTGATGTAGCAAAACGCAATATCTTCCATTTATTCAGATTGAACTTCATGTGACATTTTTCAGCCCAAAGACGCAATGGATTAAGATCCTTCTGGAATCTTAGATCACCTTCTTCACAGTCTCCTATTCTGCTGTCCTCTGCAAGCTTATGAACCATGGCTTCAATGAGTTCTATTGTTTTCTCATATAGGTCAACGATTTTTAATTATTTGTTGTGGCCATCATTTAGCAGTTTGAAAATCAGGTAACAATTAGTCATGTCGTTAACCACGAGGAAGAAAGCCATAGACTGCAGGGAGATTGGAAACAATTGGCAAGAAAATGTGCTGAAAGGAATTCAATCCAGTTAAGTGAGTGATAATGAATTTGAGGACGCACAATGAGAACAGTGTGAATACTGAGAGGTTTAAAGTAATAAAAGAGAAATTGGAGTAGACATTCACGAATGTTTGAAGGTGATTGGACAAGGGATCAAGTGGTCTCGAGGGGTTGGAGATACTTTCTGTTTTTGACCGCAGTTGGGAATATAAGAGCAGGGAAATGATGCTGAAACTTTAGCAACAGCCTATTCAAGATCAATGGACAGGGGAATCAGAATAACGGAAGTGCGTACTGCAGGTGCAGGAAATCAGAATCAAGATTAGAGTGGTGCTGAAGAAGCACAGCAGGTCAGGCAGCATCCGAGTTGCAGAAAAAAATAACCTTTCGGGCAAACGCCCTTCATCAGGAATAAAGCTGGGAGCCTCGAGGGTGGAGAGATAAATGGGAGGACTGGGTCTGGGAAAAGTTTAGCTGAGAGTGCAAGAGGTGGATAGAGATGGGGTTAAAGGTGATAGATCGGAGAAGAGGGTGGAGCGGATAGGTCGAAAGGAAGATAGACAAGTGGGACAGGTCAGTAGGATGGTGCCAAGTTAGAAATTTGGAACTCGGATAAGGTGGCCGTGGGGAGATGAGGAAACTGGTGAAGACCACGGTGATGCCCTTGGGTTGAGGGTCCCGAGGTGGAAGATCTGGCGTCTGGTGGTGAGGGAATGGTGTGGAGGAGACCCAGGAACTGCATGTCCTTGGGAGAGTCGGGGGACGTGGTAATTGATGTTTTTGGTCATGGGGCGTTGGAGTTGAATGTTGCGGGTTCCCTGGAAATGTTCTCTGAAGCGCTCTCCGAGAATGTGTCTGTTGGCCCCAATGTAGAGGAGACCGCATCGCGAGTAACAGATGCAATAAATGACATGTGTGGAAGTGCACACGGACATTTGATGGATATGGAAGGCTCATTGGAGCCTTGGAAGGATGTAAGAGGGAAGATGTGGGTGCATGTTTTGCAATTCTTGTGGTGGCAGGGGAAGGTGCCGTGTGGGGAGGGTGGGTCATTGGAGGGCCTGGACTTGACTAGGTAGTCGTGGAGGAAAGAGTCTTTGTCAAAAGTGGATAGGGGTGGGGAGGGAAATATAAATTTCCCTGTCACTGCAGGAAGTGCAAAACCTGCACCCACATCTACCTCCTCACCTCTGTCCAAGGCTCAAATGGAGGCTTCCACATCCATCAAAGTTTCTCCTGCACTTTCACACATGCCATTTCTTGTATACATTCCGCCCGATGCAGTCTCCTCTAAGTTGGAGAGAGGAGATGTGTTCTCACACAACACTTCAGAGAATATCTCCAGGATACCCACAAGAAATAACCCCAGTGCCCCATGGCCAAACATTTCAACTCCTCCTCCCACTCTCCCGAGGACATGAAGGTCCTGGGCCTCCTGTATCGCCACTGCCTCACGACCCGATTCCTGGAGGAAGAAAGCCTCATCATCTGCCTCGGGACCGTTCAACCCCATGGCATCAATTTGGACTTCACTCGTTGCCTCATTTCCCCTCCCCCTACCTTACCCCAGTTCCCACCTTCCAGCTCAACACTGTCCGCCTGACTTGTCCCACCTGTGCATCTTCATTCCCACCTATCCACTCCACCTACTTCTCTGACATATCATGTTCACCCCCCACCTGCATTCACCTACAGCACTCTCCGCTACCTTCTCCCCAGCCCCACCCCCTTCCCATTTATCTATCCATCCCATGTGATCCCAGTCTCATTCCTGATGAATAGCTTTTGCCTGAAACGTCCATTTTTCCTGCTCCTCAGATGCCGCCGGACCTGCTGTGCTTCTCCAACACCACTCTAATCTGAAGGGGAGTCAGTTGATTGAGAGGGTTTTCGGATATTTTCGATTGTTGACCACAGGCTGTGGATGATAGCAGAACTTTAGTAACCACCAGTTTAGGGAACAGCTAAAGGACTGAGCACAAGTCTGGTCACCGCATAAATCACCATTTTTCTTAAAATTGTAAGATAAAAGATGGAAGGCTGAAGTATGCAACTTTGCCCATCAAGACCTTTTCACCAATGAGTTTCTCACTGATTCCTTTCCAAGTCAGGTTGCTATGGGCCTTGGAGGGTAACTTGAAAATGGTGGCGTTTCGTTGCATCTTCCAACCTTGTCCTTATAGTCAGTATCGCTGTTGAGCTTTGAAGGTTGTCAAAAATGCCCGAATGACTTATTCCAGTGCATCTTATAGTTGGTGCACTCTGCTGTAATTGCGCCTTAGCGGTGAAAGAAATGAATATTGCAGGTGTTGGAGAGGATACACTCAAGTGACTGCATTGTCGTGGACTGTGTCCAGTTCCTTAAGTGTTATTGAAGTTATATCCATCTAGGCAAATGGAGAGAGTTATATTCCATGTCTCATTTGTGGCTTGCAAACGATGTAGGATTCACAGAACAATGAGTTGAGTTTATAACCAAAAAATGTCTCAAGAACATGTTATTGTTGTCAAAGTGTTTATGTAGCCAGTTTCTATAAGTTTTTTCCCCCGAAATAACAGCTCTGTGGACACTTACACGGGGTAATTTGTTTACAGTAAAGTTATTGAATGTTAATGAGATAAGATTAGATTCGCATTTGTCAGCGTGATCATTACTCTATTTCGTCCTTGTGTGGACCAATCTGATTCCAGTCGCTGTTTGATTTCAAGATCCAATTCCCGTCTGTGCTTGAAATTTCAACCGTTTCTTCGCATAAATGTCTCCACCTGCCTTAATAATATGTAAGGATTCTACAGGGGACAGCAGAGATTAATGAACATATTGTCAACACTGGAGAAAATGGAGCTTCGTGGAATGATTGGTTAGGCTGGGATTATTCTCCTTGAAACAAAGGAGAGGGAGGGGAGCTCTATAATCACATAATAACATTTATAAACGTTCAATATTCATGGGATCTTGATAGGGTAGTTATGGGCAGGTGGTTCACCCTTTGGTATGAGGAGAGCATCAGAGGACATGAACTCAGAATTAGATATTGCCTATTTAATTCAGAAATGAGGAGTAATTTCTTTGCTCAGGGGCCACTGGATCGGTGGAACTCCTTGCCGAAATTGTTGTTAAGGCTGCGTTGTTGGTATTTTTAAACTGTGCCAGACAGATATTTAACCAGAAAGACGATGAAGCTTTGTCGAGACAATGCTGGAGAATGGAGTTGAGGATTATCAGATCAGCCATGAGTTCATTGAATGGTGGAGCAGACTCGATGGGCTGAATGGCCGGTTTCCAATCCTACATCATTTGGTCTAACGTCTTATTTTATTGATACCTTTAGAATTCTGAGGGGATGGAATGAAGTAATAGAAAAGGTTTCTCAAACTGATCAGACAGATCAGGAACAAAGCTCATAAGTTCATGAACAGGAAATGTGCTGTGGCCTGGATACAACAAATGGCACTGGGCACACCGAGGATGGGTATGTGCAGATGTTGTGATTGCTAAAGAAAATTGGTGGATCTAATATTGTTGCCAACTTGGTGATCACGCTGGATGATGGATCGCGGTATGATTCACACAGCAAAAGGTTGTGAAAGAATGAAAGATTCGTTTCATTGGAAAGGTTTTCTGCGGTTCCAATTCAATTGACTGTTAAAAATACTGATCAGAACTTTGTGTGGAGTGTTACATTAAAATTCACAATCCCACTGGATAAACTATTGCACCCGATCTCTCCTTATTTGTTACCCTTTCATTCGATGTAAATTCATAGAAAGTCAAGATGGAATGAAAGGAGAAAAGAAGCGTTTGCACTCCTTTTCATTATCCCAATGTAATTTACAACAGAATCAAATTGCTTTACTTCGACTTTGATGAGGTATCGATTTATTACAAATCTCCGGTGCAATGAAGGGCAAGAGCAAGATTCTCCACGTTAAATGTTGCATTCAATTTTGCTCCGAATTTATTTCAGCTTAAAGAAAATACTCATGAGAAAAACAGAAGGTTGTACTACAAAACAAGATGGCAGTTTTGATGCTCAGTAACTTTGGCAGATTTCAATGGGTATCAAATGAATCCAACATCATGGCGATCGTCCTCCCATCTTTAAGGCATGGGATTAAAGCAGGAACTCGATCTCCAAGAGACCGTTCACTTCCTATTCATTAAGGAATAGCTGTGTCTTGACAATAGACAAAATCTGCTCAGTTCCATTTATAATGCTTCATGTGGAATATTAATAGAAATCTTTCAAAACTATGAGTTTTCTTTTTGCTGAATCTTACTCAGCTGCAGACGTTTCCGATATTTCTTTGCATCTGAAGTCGTCCAAATTAGACATTGTTTCCTCGCACCATCTACCCCCGACACCGTCCTTTACACTTTTACCTGGCCACAGGCTGTCTCTCTCCTGGTGAAACTCGCTGCTTCTGTGTCTCTAAATGTGCCTTTCCAAATATTTTGGAAACGGATTGTCTGAATGACAAAAAATCTGCTCCCATTATGTCTTTGTCCTACATCTATGGTTTTGAAATCTTGACTTTCAGAAATTTATGAACCTGAAAGAGTGAATTTGCCACATATTTACTCTCTCCAAACCTCAAATACTCTGGAAAACTTCCATTCTGTTTTTCTTGGTTTAGTTTCGAATTTTCCAAAACACAAATAAATAAAACTCCATCCCCACTAAATGCCGTCAGCATCGTCTCCAATGTCTTAGCAGCCCAGTAAACGCTGGCAGTGTCCTCTCTGATAGAATCTCCGATTCCCTCCAATGCAGAAAGTACAGTTCAGACAATCGAGTCTGTAGGGAGACTCTGAACAGCATCTCAACCAGACCTAGCTCTCGTCTCTATCCCCGCAGGCCTCTGGCTTGTGATTTCAACTAAACCTGCTGGAATAAAACCTGGCATCGTGTGACTGCTGACCTTATTACCGCGTTACCCATGGCTAATTCACTTAACTTACTGAATTCACTCCCTGGACACATCAGCGCAATTTAACATGGCAAATTCACCTGACCTATAGAGTTAAGAGCAGTGCGAACCACTGAACAAATGTACCATCACATTGAACACTATCTGTATCATTTACACACTGGCAACTCCGCCCAGTGAAAGCAAGCTGCGCCCACCAACCCGAATTCAATGCATCCAAAAGCGGTTCTCCGCTGTACAACCTCAGTAGTTCTGCTGGAAATGTCTCTGCGCTCAGATCTGAA
The DNA here is from genome assembly GCF_047496795.1 of Chiloscyllium punctatum. Taxonomy (NCBI): domain Eukaryota; kingdom Metazoa; phylum Chordata; class Chondrichthyes; order Orectolobiformes; family Hemiscylliidae; genus Chiloscyllium; species Chiloscyllium punctatum. The sequence continues at coordinate 36,401,445 of NC_092790.1, read as the reverse complement.
TGAGTTTATTCTGTTTTCTTCCTCAGATTCCTGCTTTAAATAAACATATCAGTCAGGAACGACTCTATATAATGGTTTTCATTGCAAAACAAACACAATGTGCTGAAGTTACGTGTTTGCACTTTCACTGACACTGTCTCACCGGGAGCTGCAGTCCTTCCCCACTCTGATTCAGACAGCACAGTCCTTCCTGTGACATGTCCCATCGAGAATGGAAGGCCAGCCATTAATAACCTTCACTGGGGAACAGAGCGACAGGTTTAAAACATTTACGATGCCCCCAGCGGGGGATTGAACCCTGTGACAGGCGGGACACTAACCACGATACCGTGGAGGACAACAACATCGAAGGAGACCGTTCAGCCTGTTGTGGCCGCACTTGTCAAACACAACTGCTCAACGACTTGAATCAAGTTCCATCGTTTAGCCTATAATCTTACATGTTTTGGCATCACAAATTAACATCTCAATTTTTTTTTAAGGTGAGAATGATTTCCGCCTCTCTGACCCTTTCCGCAAATCTACTCCAACCTTTCTGCCTTTTCCCGAAATCTCTTGGCCCCAGTGTTCCATCCCTCCATCAATAACAAAGGCTTCTTTCAGTCTATCCCATCCATATCCCTCAGCATTTAGTACATCTCAGTCATGTCTTCTCCAATCTCCTCCGCTCGGCGACAAACAACCCCAGTCTGTCCAATCTCTCCTCACAACTGAAACTCTTCAGCCCAGACAATATCCCAGTGAATCTCTACTGCAACGTTCCCAGTGCGATCACATCCATGCAGTACTCTGAATTGCAGAACTGCACACAGTAATCTAGCTAGGGCCGAATGAACTATGTTTTCCTGTTCTGTTACAGTATGAGGGCGTCGCTGGCTCGGCAGTATTGATTGCTATCCCTAATTGCACAGCGGGCAGTTGAGACTCAACCATATTGTAGTGAGTGTGGAGTGACATGGAGGCCCGAGCAGGTAAGAATGGCAGTTTCATTCCTTAAATGGCGTCAGATGGATTTGTTTTTTCTCAACAATTGAACATGGATATATAGGAGTTATAAGATTCGTAATTCCGGATATTTATTGAATCCCAATTCTACCACCGAGCATGGTCGGAGTCAAACCCAGGTCCCTGGTGTCTGAATTAATAGTTCAGTGTTCAGTGGTAATAGCGCTTGGCCATTGCAGAAAAGCAGTGAAACTGATCTTATCCAATTAAGTCGCTTTTCCCCGATACTGTTCTGTGCCAATTTTCTGAGCTTGACCCCCCGCAATAATATCTGGTCCACATCAGTAAAAGCTGCTACATGAGCATTGAACTCACAACAGTGGTAACCAAATGGATCAAATGGTCTGCAGGTCCCGATGGTGGGGTTGGAGCACGTTCACCCAGCAACAGTGACCCCAGCCACACAGACTGATCGGTATCAATGGGAGAGTCTGTATTAGAGTCTGCAATGCCTTAATGAAATAGGAAATGACTCCTCAAACACATGATGAAAGAGCTGCGCTCCGAAAGCTAGTGCTTCCATTAAACCTGTAAGACCATAACCTGGTTTTGGGTAATTTTTAACTTTGTACTCCACAGTCCAACACCAGCATCTCCAAATTAATGAAATGGGTATGGGATGGAAAGTTCGGTTCGTGATCGTAGGAGGGAAGAAATCTCTGAGAACGGGTGGATTTGAATTCTGACATATGAATCACAGAGATGTGAGCGAGCAGAGCTTGAAGGAAAAAAAACAATCACCTTGGAGAAAATCAAAACTTTAAAACAACTGATTCCTTTGTGTTTCACAAAAGACTGGGACACACAGAGCTGTTACTGCCGTGACTCGGATTCGAACCGAGGTTGCTGCGGCCACAACGCAGAGTACTAACCACTATACGATCACGGCAACCCACAGACGAACACACAGAGCTCACGCAATAAGTACAATATCATAAGAAATGTTAGGCAGAGCACCAAATCCACAATATCAGTGCTTAGCGAACAGTGGCAGATATGTGGGAACTCAGAATGGGCTGACCGTTTAATATCGGTTCACCCAGTGGCTGTGGTGATTCCATCATTAATGTGTTGAAGGCTGAGATAAATAGATTTCTCCAAAACATCAAAGACTCCGGGGACATCAATGTGGACTTCAACAGTTTCCTCATTTCCCCTTCCCCCACCTCACCCCATTTCCAAACTTCCAGCTCAGCACTGTCCCCATGACTGGTCCTGACTTGTCCTACCTGCCTATCATCTATTCCACCTATCCATTCCACCCTTCCCCCCGACCTATCACCTTCATCCCCTCCCCCACTTAACTATTGTACTCTATGCTACTTTCTCCCCACCCCCTCCCTCCTCTCACTGATCTCTCCACCCTTCAGGCTCTCTGCCTGAATTCTTGATGACGAGCTTTTGCCCGAAACGTCGATTTTACTGCTCCTCGGATGCTGCCTGAACTGCTGTGCTCTTCCAGCACCACTAATCCAGAATCTAATTTCCAGCATCTGCAGTCATTGTTTTTACCAAGCTTTTGTTGAAATGTATGCTTCAATAGCAATGCAGTTTAACATCGGTTACTTCACGAGTTTCCCCACACTAGTCAGTAACCACTGCTGTCACATAGTCCCAGTTCCCTGCCCCAGAATCAGATGAACTGAGTGGCGCAGTCGCGAATAACCAACTTGAAATCAAGATGGGAATGAGGTCGCAGAGATACTCGATGGCTCAAGAGATGCAACCGGAGAATGCAAGGTATTTCTATGATGGTTTAGAGGCGCAAGCAATTCCAAGATTGGGAGTGCTCCTGGTCAAAAGCGGGGCAGAAGGGAAAATCTGTTCCCGTTTATAATAACAGCGATCTACAGTGCATCTTGCTGAGACAGCTGAGTGCCACAACTGGAGCGTGAGCAGCTGGTTTGAAGTTTACATTTGCTTCATTATCACCCACTTCCGTGGAATGAATTGCTTTCACCATTTTTATTTCCAATTGTTTTATATCTCCCTGTAGTCTGCAGCTTTCTTTCTCATGGTTAATTGCATGACTAACTGTTCTATGATCTGCACACTGCTAAATCACGGCCACTACAAGTAAATATGAAACATTGATCTATATGAGAAAACAGTGGAACTCACTGCAGACATGCTTCATAGGTTTGCAGGTGACACCAGAATTGTAGACAGTGAGGAAGATGATCTAAGTTTCAAAAGGATCTTAATCCAATGAGTCGTTGGACTGAAAAATGTAACATGGAGTTCAATCTGGATAAATGGAAGGTATTGCATTTTGGTACAACAAAAAGAGTATGGCTTTGCGGATGTTGGAGAACAGGGAAGCTCGGAGTGCAGGTACATAATTCCTTGTAATTTGCATTACCAACAGACAAGATGGTTCAAAGGCATTTAACATACGTCCCTTCATTGCTCAGTCCTTTGTGTATAGTAGTTGGGACGTTATGTTGAAGTTTTGCAGGACATTGTTGAGGCGTCTTCTGGAATTTTATGTCCAGTTCTTGTCGCCCAGTTGTGGGAATGATATTATTCCGCTGGAGTAGGTTCACAAAAGGTATACACGCATGTTGCCTGTGGAAGGTTTGAGTTATAATGAAAGGCTGGATAGGCTGAGACTATTTTCAGATTCGAGATTGGGGTGCTGGAAAACCATATCAGGTAAGGCAGCATCCGAGGAGCAGGAGAATAATTTTTTTTCGCGCAAGTGTCCTTCACCAGGCTCTTCCCCGAAACGTCGATTCTCCTGCTCCTCAAATGCTGCCTAATCTGCTGTGCTTTCCCAGCACAACACTCTCGACTCTGATCTCCCATCTGCAGTTCTCACTTTCTCCTAGTTGAGACTGTTTTCACTCTCGGTTAGGGGTTTGAACGGCGACCTGACAGAAGTTTATGAATTATTGAGAGACAAGTTTAGAGTTAATGATAGCTGCCTTTTCCCAGGAGGGGGATTTCAAGACGAGAGGGTATATGTTTAAGATGAAAAGAGATTTTAAAAAAAAAGACGTGCGGCATTTTTATAGGGAAGGTGTTTAACGTGTGTAATTAACTTGCTGAGGAAGTAATGGATGAGCGTACGTTTGCAACATTTAATGGGCAATTGATTCCAAACATGAATGGGAAAGTAGGATTTTTAAAATAAATGTATTCATGCCGAGTACGTCAGTTATTTCCCAGAGGACACTTAAGAGTCAACCACGGTATTATCCATCTGGAGTCTCCTGTGAGACAGAGCAGATGAATATGGCAGTTTGCTTCCCGAACTGGCTTGAGTGGATCAGATGGGATTTTCCACACAACTGATTCAGGTCATCAGGAGACTCTTCAATTCCAGGTGCGTATTGAATTCAAACTCCACCATCTGTCATGCCAGGACTTGAATTCTTTGTGCTCAAAATATTACCTGTTTTTTTGGATTAACAACACAGTAATAAAACTACAAGGGCATTATAACCACTTAACGGGTACAGGAGGAGGCAGATGTGACAAGGTTAGTTTGGCAGTATGTACAGCATGGATTGTTTGGACTGACGGGCCTGTTTTCATGCTGTATGACTCTATGATTGACGCTATGGAGCAAATAGCTGTTTGGGATTAACAGCAGCATTGATAGCATAATCGAACAACTGATAGGATATGTAGTCCTGCTGGCGTCTCGGAGTTTGTTTTGCTCAGTGATCCCTTCCCACACATGGGAGTGGTGAACGGTCTCTCCCCAGTGTTACTGATTAAATGAGTTTCCATTTCTGTGGTTAATTGAATCCCTTCCAGAAGTTCCCACATTGCCCTGCTTTTTCTGTGGTATCATCGTCTTTTTTTTTCTACCCAGGGTGAACGATCCTTTCAAATCGTGTCCACACAGATACAAATCCCGTTTTCCATGTTGTTAAGGTGTTTTCATTGTTTCTCATTAACCCACAGGGTGTGAGTATCACTGGTCAGGACAACATTTATTCTTCGCCCCTCGTTCGTTGCTGTCTGGCTGCACCACAAACCCGGGTGGGATCTCAGCCTCGGGTGTCTGTCTGTGGGCAGTCTGCACATTCTCTGTGTGTTTGTGTTTTTATTTCTCCCTCTGACTTAAGATGTGCCAGTTACAGGGATCAACAATGGAAAATGCAGGCTTATGGGATAGGGAATACCCTGGGGTCTGGTGTGATGCGCTTCGGATGAATGTGTGGACTGGAAGGGCCGACAAGTCTGCTTCCCTCACAGTGGGGATTCTTGGATTAAGGGTCAGCTAATGTTTTTTTTCTGGTCCTGGAGTCTCTCGTAGGCAGTACTGGGTGAAGATGGTAGAATCCCCTGCATAAGGGACATGGATGAATGAGATTGCAGCAAATTAAAGTCATGATCTCTGTTCCTGAGGTCAGGCTTGCATTTCAGGTTTTATTCGTCGAACTTAAACATCACCCTTTCCGTGTTCCAACCCCCAAGGATGACGAGTTTAAAATATTACCCCAACACCACCTTCTCCAGGTTGAAATCTTGACTGTGTGGAAGAAACTGATACTGAGCTAATGCAAGCAAATGTAGCTGCCACCACCAGTGTTGGAAACACAGATCCAAACAGCAAAATCATCTTTTAAACCCACCACTGCAAAGTTCAGGGCTGAACACGCTCCACTTGTGCCACTCAGCTGTCTTAGCAAGATGCACTGGAAATCGCTATGAGACTATAAACGGGAACAACCGTTCCCTTGAGCAGGAGCACACTCAACCAAGGAATTTCTTGCGCCTCTATACCATCGTAGAAGGACAGCACGCTCACCTATTGCATCACTGGAACCAGAGAGTAACTCCGCGCACACATTCCCATCCCCATTTCCGGTTGGATCTGGGCGGCTGTGCCGATGTTAAGCTAAAATGCGATTGAAGCAAACATTTCAACAATACCCTGTATGGCCCCTCGAGTCTTGGATGTTTTGTCGAAATCGATCAATCTCAGTTTTCAACATTCTCATTCAAGGGATCTCCACAGCCTCTGAGGACATCCAGCTGATAGATTCAGCTCATTCTCAGTTCCCACATGTCTGTCACTGTTCGCTGAGTACTGATATTGTACATTTGCTGTTCTTCCGAACATTTCCTCTGCTAGTGTACTTATTTCTGCTTGCAAGCATCCTGTTCTGTGGTTACTGTGATCGTGGTTGTCGGTATTTTGCATTGTGACCACAGCAACCTCGATTTGAAACCAAATCACGGCACTAAGTGTTCTCTCCGTTGTCCTTTTTGTGATACACGTTAATAAATTAATTGCTTTACCTTCAAGTTCCGCTCTCTCGCATCTCTGCGTTTCATATATCAGAATTCAAACGCACCCGTTGTCAGAGATTCCGGTCCTTCCCACGATCATTAAACCTCCTGACCGTCCCTCCCCCCATTTCTCTGAGGCAATGCACAATCTATCACTCTCTTTCACATTCATACTGTTCTCTCTGTGCTGCTGCTGTGGTTACTGTTGTTGGGTGAACGTGCCCCAATCCCACCATCGGGACCTTCAAACAAGTCGATCCATTTGGATACCGGGGTTGTGAAGTCAATCTCCATGTAGCAGCTTTTACTGACATAGGCCAGATACAATTGTAGCGTCAGGCTCATGGAAAATACCCAGGACAGTTTTGGTGAAAAGACATTTTATTGTTAAAGATCAGCTTTTACGGCTTTCTGCGTTGGTCTTGTGATAATTTCATAGGATTGATAATCCAGAGACCGAGGTAATAGTCTGGGTACTCGGGCTTGAATCCCACCATGTCATGATCGTCAAATTTGGATTTTATAAAATCTGCAAGGAAGAATCTAATGACTACTATATATCCATTGACAATTGTTGAAAATAAAACATCTGGTTCACGGATGTCATTTCGGGATGGAATCTGCTATCCTTACTTGGTCTGGGCTGCATGTGACTTCAGACTCATAACAATATGGTTGAGTCTCAACTGCCCTCGAGGCAATTCGGAATGGGTAATAAATTCTGCTTAGCCAGAATCGCCCTCACACTAATCCAGAAATTTTGAAACAAATGCTCATTAAGCTCAAGCAGGAGTGTTGTGTGCAGTTTTGCAAGTCACATTTTAGCAGGGATGTGATCACACTGAGAGAATTGCAGGAGATATTTACCGGGATACTGTTTGGGCTGAAGAGTTTCAGTTGTGAAGAAAGACAGGACAGAGTGGAGTGTTTGTCGCAGTGTAAAGGAGATGTAGAGGAGACATGATTTGGTTAGGGTATGGACAGGGTTGACTGAACGAGTTTCCCACTGATAGAGGGATCGATCAGTCAGGGCCAGAGACTTAAGGAGAAAGACAGAAAGCTTTGAGAAGATGTGCGGAAAAGCTTTATCAGCCAGTGGGTGGTTGGAATTTGGAATACACTGTCTGCATATTTCAGAGCGGCAGAAACCCTTATAACCTGAATAAATATTCAGATATGAACTTTTGAAGCCAAGAAATTTAAGGCAGTGGGGTAAGCATTGTGAAATGGGATTCAGTTAATTAGGCAGTTGTTTTTGACAAGTGTGGCCACATTTGAAGGGCCTCCTTTGACACTCTTGTCCTCAGTAGTATAATGGTTAGCTGCCCCGCCTGTCAGAGGGCTCAATTTTCTGCTGGGGACAGTGTAAACGTTTTAAAACTGTCGCTCCATTCCCAAGTGCGGGTACTGATACTTGTCGTTCCATTCTCGATGGGGCATGTTACAGGAAGGACAGTGCTGCCTGAATCAGTGTGGGAAAGGGCTGCAACTCTCAGGGAGGCAGAGTGTCAGTGAACAGCCAAACACGTGACTTCTGCAAACTTCACCTTGTGACTGCGTTGGAATGAAGAACGTTTGACAGACTTGTTCCGGATTGAAGTGTTTACTAGAAGCAGGAAGCCGAGGAAGAAACAACATAAACGCATTCAAATATGAGTGCAGAAACATTTCCCGCAGCACGAATGAAATTGTAAAGGACAGATTAGCGTTTCAATACATTGAATTTGGGTTCATTTGTTTTGATGAGGCTGCAACCAGGGTATAAAGCCATTAAAAATGATACAGCATTTGCTCAGTATGATGGAACATTGTCTCAGTAATTCGCACTGCTATTCAGTGTGACGGTTAGGTTGATTGGCAAAGTTAAATTGACCTCTCGTGTCCAGGACTGAATTAAGTAAGTTAGGTGAATTAGCCACGGGGAAGGTGGGGATAAGGTCAGAAGTCACAGGACGTCAGGTTATACTCCAACAGGATTATTTGAAATCATAAGGGGGAGGGATTCCCCTTCTTCAGGTGAAATATCAGGAAATAGGGAGGGGAGCTGGATCTGGGTGAGATGCTCTTCAGAGAGTCGACACTGGCTCGATTGACTGAAATGCTCTTTCTGCACTGTCGTATTCCATGATTCTATGAATTGATAATGACGCTATTTACTAGGGTTAGCCATTAGAGAAGATGCTGATGGAGCATCTTCTTGAAAAATTGAGAACCATTATCCCTGAACCAAGGAAGACTTAATTGGATTTATTCAGCTTATGAAATGTTTGGACAGAGTAAATAGGTGGAAAATTCCCTCTTTCAAGTCAGTAAACATCGAGATGTCAGGCATTCAAAGCCTTTGATAAAAACCTTTGAAGGACAAAGAAATGATGAGAAATGAATCGCTGTCACTCCGAGAATCTGTTTTTCAAAATATTTGGAAAGGCACATTTGGTGACATACAAGGAATAAATTTCACAAGGAGAGAGACAGCGTGTGGCTAGGTGAAGGTGTAGGGTTGGGGTGTAGTCGGTCAGAAGTTGCAGGGAAACAATGTCTAAGTTGGTTGTCTTTAAATGTAAAGAAATTTCTTTCATGTGTGCAACTGAATAAGATTCGGTTCCAAAACTCTGCATTTTGAAAGATTTGGCATAATATTCCACCTAAAGCATTGTAAATGGAACTGAGTGAAATTTTATTTATTGTGAACGGAACATAATGCATAGGAAGTGACCAGTTGCTTGGAGATCGACTTCCTGCTTTCATCACATGCGTTAAGGATGTGAGAACAAACACCATGATGTTTGATCCATTTAATACTCAGTGAAATCTGCCAAAGCAACGAGCAACAAAACTGGTGGGTTTTCTTTTGCGCTTTAACCCTTTGTTTTTCTAAGCAGTATTTTCCTTAAGCTGAAATAAAGTCAGAGCAAATTTGAATACAACATTAATCGTTCCAATGAGATATATCTAATTAACTTCTGATTATTACAACGAACATTGTGAGAATTCAGCAAAATTAAAATGAAATGAACAAATCAGCATTTCTTGCGATTTAATCCAATTCATGTTCAGCCATATGAGAAAGGCCATTGAGCGACAACATCGCCTTCATTTCACTCACCATGGCTGCTTCTTCACCTGAGAGAGAAAGTGACTGAAGTAATTATGAGTCAAATGTAAGTGTAAATATGACGGAAAATTCTTGTCCTGTTTCATTCTGACACAGTTCTGACTCAATGTATTAATGACAGCTATTCATTCTGATCAGCATGGCTATTTATTGGAATTTGCTGTTATTATAATTCTCGTGAAAGCAGTAACACAATGGTGTGGATTCGACTCCGCTCTGGAACTTTCTCATCCATGACTTTCAGCACATGTAACCTGATGAGGTCACATGTCACCCCATTACAAAATGTGCAGAGGAGACTGTGAGATTACGGTGCTGGGTTATTATACCGCTGTACTCCACATTCATGGGTTCGAGTCACACTCTGGTTGCTAACTTTACGCACCGCGGTTTTCCTTTGCACCTCACACGTCTGGTATACACTGGATCGAGAATCTTGTTCTTGCCCTTCACTGCAAAGGAGATTCACAAATAATCGACACCACATGAATGTCGAAATGAAGAGTAAGAGCAATCATTCTATTCAATTGTAGATGAAATTGGTGTAATGAGAAGGAAAGCATTTTTCTTTCCGCCCGACATTCCATCGTGTCTTTCTATGAATTTACATCGAAACAAAGAGAAAAAAATAACAAGAGATCGGGAGCACAAGTTTATCCAGTGGGGTTGTTCATGAGTATTTTAACCTGATACTTCACACAAAAATCTGATCAGTATTTCAAACAGTCACTCGGAATTGGAACCGCAGAAAATTTTTCCAATGAAACGAACCTTTCATTCTTTCACAAATTTCTGCTGTGTGTGAATCATACAACGATCCATCATCCAGCGTGATCACTGACGTTGCCAACTATATAAGATCGAGCAACTTCCTTCAGCAATCACAGCTTCTGTACACAGCCACCTGTGCTGTGCCCAGTATCATTTGTTGCCCCCAGGTCGCAGCACATTTTTTCTTCCTGAGTTTATGAGCTTTGTTCCTGATCTGTCTGATCTGTTTAATAAACCTTTTCTGTCACTTCATCCCATCCCCTCACACTTCTGAACTTATGAATAAAATAAGGCGTTAGACGAAAAGTTAAACCAAATGGAAGTATGCTATTCAGCCCAAGGAGTCTGCCCCACCATTCAACGAACTCATGGATGATCTGATTTGGAGATGCCAGTGTTGGACTGGGGTGTTCAAAGTTAAAAATCACACAACACCAGGTTATAGTCCAACAGGTTTAATTGGAAGCACTAGCTTTCGGAGCGATGCTCCTTCATCAGGTGCTAGTCACCTGACTATCACCTGATGAAGGAGCGTCGCTCGGAAAGCTCGTGTGCTTCCAATTAAACCTGTTGGACTATAACCTGGTGTTGTGTGATTTTTAACATAGTTGCTCTGCTAGTCTTGAATCCCTTTCTGCTCACTTAGCTCGACAAAGTTTCATTATCTTTCTGATTAACTATCTGGCACAGTTTGAAAATACCCAACCACACAGTCTCAACAGCGGTTATTGGAAATTGCCACAGATTCTTTGACCCCTGAACAAAGGAATTACTCCTCAGTTCTGAATTGAATGGGCAATATCTAATTCTGAGATTATGACCTCTGGTGCTCTCCTCAGAGCACAGAGCAAGCCACCTGCCCGTATCTACCCTGTCAAGGTCCCATTTATAATTGTTATTATGTGATTATAAAGTTCCCCTCCTCGTCCTTTGTTTGAAGGAGAATAATCCCAGCCTCACCAATCATTTCACGAAGTTCTACTGTATACAGAGTTAGCAACATGTTAGTAAGTCTGTGCTGTACCTTACATATTATTAAGACAGGTGGAGAAATTTCGGCGAGGAAACGGGTTGATATTTCAGGCGCCGACGGGAATTGGAACTTGAAATCAGAAAGTGATTAGAATTGGATTGACCCACAGGACCAAATACAGCGAAGATAACTCTGACAAATGAGAATCTAATCATATTTGATTGACATTCAATGGCTTCAATGTAACTGAATTCCTCCGTGTAATCGTCCTGGAAGCTAGTATTTAGGAGAAATGGAACCTGACCGCCCATATAAAGAAGTTGAAGACAAAAACCTGTCCGTGGGTCGACTTTGTTTGATTATTAACTCAACTCTTGTCTCCGTGAAGCCTACATCGTCTGCAACACACAAATTAGATGTTGAACAGGACTCTCTCCATTTGCCGAGGGGCGTGTAGCTTCAATACCACTGAAGGAACTGGGCACCCTCCACGACAATGCAGTCACTGAACTGTATATTGTTCAACACCTGAATATTTCATCCATTAACTGCTAAGGCACAATTGTAGCAGAGTGCACCACATAGAAGATTCACTGGAGTAAGTCATCTAGGCTTTATTGACAGAACCTTCAAAGCTCAAATGTTGTACTGACTATAAGGACAAGGTTGAAGATGCACTGAACCTTCACCATTTGCAAATTACCCTCTAAGGTACATACCAGCATGACCTGGAGAGGAATGAGTGGTAAATTCATTGAGTGGTGCAGTAGTTTGATGGGCAAAGATTGATACTTCAGCCCTCTATCTTTCATCTTTCAATGTTTAAAAATGTAGATTATTGCATGGACCAGACTTGTGCTCGTTCCTTTAGTTGTTTCCTAAACTGGCAGTTGCTAAAGATCGAATATCATCCACAGTCTGTGGTCAACAGCAGAAAATATTCAAAAAACATCCCTAACAACTTATCTCCCTGTCTAACATTCTTCAGGGATCTGTGAATGTCCACTCCAAGATCTCGTTGTTCCTGTACACCACTCAGAATCCTCACTGTTATTGTTACAACTCCCCAAATTCACTACCACTCATTGGTCTGGATTCAATTCCATTCACTATTTTTCCTTTCCACCTGATGGATACATCCCTGCGGCCCCTGACATTACCCATCATAGTCAACTACACGACTATGTATCATCAGTAAACGTCTAAATCATTACTCCCAAAAAAACAGTTTGAATGATTGATCTACATCAGGAAACAGTGGTACTTCACTGGGAACAAGCATCCAAACATGGTTCCTTGCTGCATGGGATGAAAAACTGCCATGTTCCAATCTCCAAGGGTTGCTAGCCCAGTATCTCACCACTACATTTGCAGATGACACAAAGATTGGTGGAGTAGCCAGAAAACAGAGGGGACTGTCAAAGAATGAAGGGGAATATAGATAAACAGAAGAGTTGAGCGGAGAAGTGGTAAATGGAGTTCCATCCAAGCAAATGTGAGGTGATGATTTTGGGAAGTCAAATTCCAGAGCCAGGTATACGATAAACGGAAGAGCCTTGGGTAAACTTGATGATAAGAAAGATCTGGGAGTTCAGTTCCTTTGTACCCTGAAGGTGACTGCACAGGTGGATAGAGTGGTCAAGAAGGCATATGGCATGCTTGCCTTCACCGGATAGGGCATTGAGTATAAGAGGAGGCAAGTCCTGCTAAAATTGTACAAGAGTTTGGTTCGGCCGCGTTTAGAATACTCTGTACCGTTCTGGTCGCCAAATTACCAAAATTATTTGGACGTTTAGGAGAGAATGCGGAGAAGGTTTACGCAGATGTCGCCAGGTATGGAAGATGCAAGCTCTGAAGAGAGGTTGAGTAGGTTACTTCTGTTTCATTAGAAAAAACGAGATTGAGGGGACCTGATTGAGGTCTACAATATCATGAAGGGTGAGAGAGATAAGCACAGACAGGATGGATAGAGATAAGCTTTTTCCCAAGATGAAGGATTCAATAATGAGGGGTCAAGCATTCAATGAGAGAGTTGAAACGTTTAAGGGAGATAGACATGGAAATTATTTTACACAGAGGGTGGTAGGTGCTGGAATGCATTGCCAGCAGAGGTAGTAGAGGCAGACATGGTAGATTCATTTCAGGTGCGCCTGGACAGATGCACAAGTAAGTGAGGAGCAGAGGGATATGGATGCTTAGAAATTGGACGACATGTTTAGATAGTTTATTTGGATTGGCTCAGGCTTGGCCGTCCAATGGGCCTATTGCTGGGCTGCACATTTTCTGTATTCTTTGTTATTCTTTGTTCACTACACGACCAACTGTGCGTTACAGGTGAAGTATTGTTACTTCTGCAATCATAATTACTTATGCAAGGTAAATGAATTCACAGCAGTGCACAATTGTTTCAATCAAGAGCTGAGTCCACAAGAATGATACCTATGTGAAGGAAATATATAATTGTTTTCATATTAGCTAAAATGTGCATACGAGAATGAAAGGTGCCTGCAAACAATGGTGGATGGTACAGACAAATAGTTAAGGTGCTGTGAGGATATAGGTTAAGCCAGATATGCTTGTACAAGCAGTAGTTACAAGCATTTGTTTCCCATTTCTGCAAAAACAGAAAACAAACCCCAATTAAAATGTTGTAAAATTCAATATGTTTGGGGAAAGGGAGGAAATGTCACAAGTGGGTGAAATAGATCGCAGTGAATGAGGATATACCTAACAGTTGACCACAGCCAGGATGTGGTGAAAAGGCCAAGTAAAACCTGTACTTTGTTATGCACAACGCCGGATAAGGCAAGAGAGAAGCAATAGTAATGGGCACCGGATTTGGAGTAGTGACTCCTATGTACTTGCTAAACTCTGCGTGTCTATTTCAGGCACCACGATTGCAAGCATATAATAAACATACTGATTGCTTCAGATCTTGTCTCGCACTGAGATTATTGAAGTTTCTCACAACTGGGGGATTGTCCGGGATATTCTTCCATCCCCGGGAGGAGTGGCTGGCCCTGGACACTGGGAAGATGCCCACCATTCACAATTGAGGAGCAGTTTCTGGTCCCGGTTTTGTCCGCTCCCTTGGGCGACTGGTACGAATCCCACAAGAGAGATATCTGAATCAGACAGTGAAAGGAGGTCGATAAAAAACTTGAGAAAAAAGGGGCCAGGCAACTCTGTGCACAGACAACGTCAGAAAACTGACTTTTAAGTATTGCCTTGGTGGCCGGGAAAAGGGGTATTTAATTGCTGAGGGACTGGCGAGGGCCCCGGGAAATGGGGGGTAGACAGAGTAAGTCGAACTGTCACGGAGTAAAGGAAGAAAACGTCCCTGGTAACATTCCTCCTGAAAGTCCGTTGGGGAGGATGTTGCGGGAATGGACAAGTAAGACTTGTACAAGGGAAAAAGATAAAAAGAAAATGATTAAATATTTTTGTTTAGTATGGACCAAAGAACCAATTCTTCATCCGGCTGTCTTCTGGCCAAAGTATATTCGGATGACGATTGTGTATTTCAGAATTTAGATTTGCATGCGAATAAAAAACAAACTTTTAGTCAAGAGGAGGCGGACTATGTGTCCTGTTGGAAGGGCAGTTTGGGAATGATGGTAGTAAAGACAAAGGATTCCCCCTCTGCCCCACCCAGTCCCTGGGATCCATTTGCCTGCTTGCACTCTCCCCCTCCCCGCCCCCCCCCCACGTACCATAAAATCAGATGAGGTGAAAATGGGGGAGGAGAAGAGACAGACCGACAGGGACAGGTAATGGATGACCCTCAAGAGGAGGACGAAGGGGCGGTGGACGGGGATGTTGTTTTTCCCGACCCTCAATCCTCAGCAAAAGAAAGGGAAGATAAAGTAGATGTAGAGAAGGCCTCTGGAGTATCTGAACCAAAGCCTAAGGGGGAAAAACAAAAGCAAAAAAAAGGGGAAGAACGGGAGGTACCAATAGGGTACAAAGAGGTTGGGTTTGTAAGTGCCCCCTTCACCAGTGGGGAGGTCAGAACGTTTAAAAAGGAGATGAAGGTCCTGGTTGAGTATCCGGTCAGGTTGCCTGAAAAAATTGATCAATTCTTGGGGCCCTGTCTGTATACGTGGACTGAGTTAATGTCTATTTTGAATATACTATTTACTGGGGAAGAAAGGGGACTTTGCCAGGAGCAGCCATTAAAATATGGGACAGGGAACTTCCCATTGGGGATGGGGATACTGGACAGGAAGAGACGGAGTTTCCCCTCAGAGACACCCAGTGGGAAAATTAAAAACCCAGAGCATAGGGAAGAAACGAGGGAATTGAAAGACCTGATGCTAAAAGGTATAAGAGTGTCAGTTCCGAAGTCACAGAATTTGAATAAAGCCTTTGAAGTTACAGAGGAGAAAGATGAGACTCCCTTAGCTTTCTTACAAAGATTAAGAGACTCAATGCAGAAATACTCTGGAATGAATCCTGAGGACCCAGTGGGTCTTTTCAAAGTACATTTTGTGACAAAGGTATGGCCAGACACAGAGAAAGACACTGAAGATAGAAGGGAGGAGCGAAACACCATTAGATGAATTGTTAAGAGAGGCACAGAAAGCGTAGATTGGATAAATTACATTTTCTATAATCAACAGAAATTTATAAATTATACAAGTGATGCAGTTGAAGGAATATCAGAACAGCTTGATGTGACAAGTAGGATGGCATGGGAAAACAGAATGGCCCTTGGTATGATTTTAGCAGAAAAAGTCTGTGTGTGTGTGATGTCATGAGGAAGCTGTTGCAACTTTATTCCTAATAACACTACACCTGCTGGTTAAATTACTCGGGCATTAAGGGGATTGACTGCCTTAGCAGAGTAACTGGCTGAGAGTTCAGGAGTAGACACATCTCTCACGGGATGGATTGAATCATGGTTTGGAAAATGGAAGGGGGTGGTGGTTTCCATCCTTACTTCCCTGATAGCAATAGTCGGGGTATTGGTAGCCATTGGCTGTTGTATCATGCCCTGTATACGAGGACTTACCCAAAGACTGATTGAGACAGCTTTAATAAAACAAATGCCCCGAAAAGGCAATCAGGCAGAGGAACTTTGTCGATTAAATAATGAGGGATGAGTGAGACCAAGATGGATGAAATCTCCGGAATGATGCTTGTGAATTTTGGGGGCAATGCTTAAAAGAAAAGTGCAGAAGATAACAAATGGTAATTAAAGAAAAAGGGGGAAATTGTAGGATCTAGGTAAAGCAGTGTTACTTCTGCAATCATAATTATTTATGCAAGGTAAATGCACTCACACCAGTGTATAATTGTTTCAACCAAGAGCTGAATCAACAAGAATGAAAATTATGTGGAGGAAATATATAATTGTTTTAGTATTAGCTAAAATGTGCATACAAGAATGAAACGTGCCTGCAAACAATGGTAGATATTACAGACAACGAGATAAGGTGCTGGTGGGATGTAGGTTAAGCCAAATATGCTTGTACAAGCAGTAGTTATAAGCATCTGTTGCCCACTTTTGCAAAAACACAAAAGCAAACCCCAATTAAATGGTCATAAGGATCAATATGGTTGGGAAAAGGGAGGAAATGTCACAAGTGATGGATTTAGATAGAGGTGATGGAGGATATACCTAACAGTGGGCCGCAGCAGGATCCGGTGAAATGGCGAAATAAAACTTGTACATTGTTATGCACAAGGCCGGATAAGGCAAGCGAGAAACAATAGTAATGGGCACCCGATTTGGAGTAGTGAATCCTATACAAGATATGTATTTGCTAAACACTGTGTGCCTTATTCCAGGCACCACGCTTGCAAGCGTCCAATAAACATACTGATTGCTTCAGATCTGGTCTTGGACTGAAATTATTGAAGTGTGTGAGCTGTGTTTCTCACACTCTGTAATTTAACTTTACTGTGCTTTCTATTCACTCAAGTTCTCATATTAAATGCTCCTCGTTTTCTTCTTAACTTTGAGACAAATCTCAAAATTCCAGGCACAATAAAAGCGATATGAATTATAAATTATTATCTGGGCAAGAGAACCAATAAACAGCTATATTGACCTCTTGAACATCCGAGATATTTGAATGAAAAAGCAATGCCTTTCAAAAAAATCTTTGGATGTCTGTATCCTTTTTCAATTCATTAATCCTGCAAATAGCTTATAATTGTCAATTGATCTCTCTTAATGAGTATCTAATCAATGTCATTGCAAACCACCGAAAAAATTGAAACTTTTATTTGTTAAAATGAAAAGATTCATTCTCAATTCGTTATTAAAACAATAAGTGAACCATATTTTACCTGTCCACTAAGGTCAAGTGACCTATCGCCCATAATTGAACATTCTAAATATTCCTACAGCTGGAGAAATCGGAGCTAAAAAGGCCAAACTAAATCAAACATTAGACAAAATAATCAGGTCTAGAAAACTGTGGAAAGCCCAGTCAAAGAGGTCACAAAGGTTCGAGAGATCCAATCACAACCAGCCCGAGAGTTGTGCTTTGGAGAGTTTGAAGCAGACTTCCTGGCACCTTGACTTGCATCCAATGTCTGAGTGTTATACACCTCGCTTGAAAATTATGACAAGTGAAGGGTGTTTTGTACGAAACCCATTGAATGCTTAGAATCCAGAATTTTGGTAAAATGTTGTGAAACATTTCCCTGATCATGGAAATCAGCTCAACATTATTGAAGTCAAAGTACTCCTAATGGTCTTCAAGACCACCTAATTACTGTTTGGTGAAAAACACTTTGTACGTGTCTAATTGTTCTCAGGTTTAATTATCACAGCAAACATCACAGTCTCACCAGATCCAAAGATATGTAAGAGAAACCTTATTATAATTTAAACACTAGATCTTTTCCAGACCCATGATGACACCTTATTTCTTCTGACTGAGGATACTACGAGTAACATTTATCGAGATGAAGCTAGTCCTGAATATAGGATTTTTTTTCTGATAGATTTCCAATCCAAAACTTATGATAACAATGTAATTGTGGCTCATTCATTGTCAACAGATTCCCATTAAACGTATTTATCTGTTTATTCAGAGACACTATTGAAACAAATATGTTGATAAATGCTGTTGACTGTATGTTTCTGTGAAAATAAACCTTCCTTATTGACTTATTTTCTTTATAATTCTGACTCAAATGTCTAAATATTGATGATATGAAAAATTGCATGAATTAAATACAATGCAGAATTTGTTCTTGTTATATATTGTATTTCTCCAGAAGAAAAGTAGAGAAACCAAGTATAGAAATCTTGAAGATCTGAGAATTTTGAATGACAAACCATTTCTGATCAACATCCACTGAATGTCTAATGTCTTTCCATATCATCATGCCAGAATTTGCAGTCTCAGCTGACAGATTAAGAAATATCTAGTCAACATCAAAGCAAATCCATTTAGCAATATTGAATCATTTACTTTGCCAAAGTTCTAAAATTAATTATCAATTCATTGTCATTCCAAAAATCACACAGCAATTCAGTTTAGGTTTTGTAACAAACATCGTCAAATTCACATTTTAATTTATTCCAGTATTTCTTAGTGTTAATATTTAAAAAAAGGATAGTAGTTCCCTTATTCCAGGATAACACAAACACAACCTAATTAATGATTCCCTATCCAACACTCAAAGATAATATCTGGTCCCTTCTCATTTGAATGTTCACAGAAATTATTGGATTAATATTCGTCCTTACATATTGAGACGTCTGATTATTTTACACTCCAACAAATGCTGTTCATTTTTACACATGACGGGCAGCTATATGAGATTTCTAATCATTTTTAAGTTTGCTATGAAATGTTTCTAAGATTAATTGTTGCTTATATCTAATATTTAGAATTGATCAATTCCAGTATATCCAGCTTTAAGTGTGAAATTAAGGCTCAGTAACGTAAACGTATTGCATTGTACAGAAACCAATGATAGCGAATGGTGATTTTTATTTCAATACTTGAATCTTAGTTAATTTGCTGTCCTGGGCATGGCTTGCCCCAACCTGGAATAGAATGGTCCATATTGGCTCATACAAAATGCCTGACAATCAAAAACAGGCAGCCTACCTTAGAACTAAAATACAAGGTGTCAGGGGATGATAAACTAGACTAACATTCTGTTCCAGCCTTAAATTAAAAGAAAGCACACTACCAATTGACCTACTCCAACGCCAGGACAACAGCATTCCAGACATTTCTTAATAAGAGCATGCCGACATGCAGACAAATGACCAATCCTGATCTTCATAAATGAAAGGATTATTGTCGCAGGAAATGAATACACAGCAGCTGCAGGGTGCAGCCCAGTTACCTCACTAAGCAGCTATCATGACAACAGAAGAGTTCATTTGTCAGATATAGTTATTATTTTACAGTTACTCAGAATATTAAACAAAGGTTCTAATTACAGATTCTTGAGTATAATAGGGGAAATTTGCAACATAAGTTTGATACATGTAACCAATGCCTACTAAAAACATTATAGAAAAGCATTTAGACTGAGATTTGAAGTTAGCTAGTTTTAGGAATTAACTTCACGGTATGATGTTGACTGCCCATTAATTATAAAGTCCTGACAGAAAGAGTAGCTGTATAATTTTGCACAATATAACGAACTTTATAACATAAGTCATATTACTAATCTTATGGCAAGTAAGCTAAAATTAACTGTCTTTTCTATTTGTTTGTACATATATAATTAAGACAGTGAACAATATGAGGAGTAATTGGCTTTCATAAAATAAAATATGATGAATAGCAGAATTCAAAATGTCCCAACTGATAAGGTATCCTGAGAGGCGCGAGGGAGTTCAGGAATAACTTTGGAATCTAAGTTAATAAGATGCATGGAAAGATCCCAATAGGAATCTGGGGATGTCCATTAGAATGCCCATCTGCGATTATGTATTTCAATTGGGTGGCTGGATGAGGAGAGAAGGGCTGTAACCACATTGCATGTGGCCTTTGTGATGCAGAAAGTGCATAAAAATGCTGCTTTTTTACTGTGCATGTTACAGTGTGTTATGGATCTCCCTTCCGAGATTGGCCTCGGGGGATGATCCCTTCATTAACTAGTTGCTGCATGAGTAAACATCTTCCACATGCCTGAGCTCAGCCTGCCTCCTGAGTCCTCATTCTCTGTCAGGGAAAGCACTTCTACACTATGATGACATTTCAATTCAATACAAACTTTTATTGTGTGTGAAATGATTACATTCAGAGTGATTTAATTTTCATGATAAAATTGCTTTACATTTACTTTGTTTGGTGTACAAGAAAACGTTTTGATTATATCCATTTGTTCTTTTGTTCAACCAACACTAAGTTTTAAATTATTGTAAAGACTACAATGGGGGAAACGGGAACGAGTCTTCAGCTCAAATGTCATATGAAATGACTGTTTCCTTTTTTCAAACAATGTGCCCTCCAAAATGATTTTTATTTTCATTATAAGAAAAAATTGCTTGGACAATTGTTGACAATTTTCCTTTTCCTCCCATATTAGGTGTCAGTGAACAATAATCACAAAATTATGAGAATTCCTTTCTGTATCAAATGTCAGTGACTCTATATTTTGTTCACAATAATAGTCACTTTTATGGCCTAATTCTTTTCCTCCTAATTCTGAAATAAATATCGAAGCATTTATTGTGGTAAAAATTACATCAACAAAATTGGCATGACTCTTCAAGAAAACCATTGGAAGCATATAAATCTTGCATTGCCTGCATTTTTAAATAAAATCATTTTTTTTCAATTGTTGCTGAATGATTTTTTTACATCATACAGCTAAGTGTTATGCTTTAATTTTCAGTTTCTTAATCTTAATGAATATCCAATCAACATCAAATCAAAGTGTTTTCAAAATATTAAGTCAATTTATCTGTCAGGATTCTAAAATCAATTTATCAATTACAATAATTGCACAGAAATTTAACATAGACTTTGTAAAAATGCAGTTTTTAAAAAAATTTCATTCATTATTTTTTATTAATACCAATATGTTCAGGCCCATGTACATACCAAACTACCAATAATATCCCTTGCAAAATTCTTTGTAAATGTCTGATTTTTGCTCAGGTGAAATATAACAATTATCTCAGCTTTTGAAATTCAGAGAGCTCCAATTGCTTTTCCCTGCAATATTACTCTTCATTTCTACATATTACTCAGTCTAATATCAAGATGGGATATCTCATTATTCTCAAATTCACGAATATGATTTTTAAAATCCGTTTGTTGCTAATATATCTTATATCTAATAATTGTGCAATCCAGTAAGGGCTACAAATGTGGAATTATGCTTCAGTACAATAAATACTGCAAGGTCATTACAAAGTACAATCTCTCAATCATTGTGAAAATTGTATTTATTTTAAACTTGCAAACATTTTTTAAATGATTTGATTATAATTTATTTCGATGCTGACACTTACTGTATATACAATCACAATATCAGTAGATTATTTGGAGGTATCATCGTCCATTCCAATAATCACAGTATCTGCTATATACTTTCTTCTGGTCACTCATAGCAAAATGTATCTAATTCCACTCAATCAATATGCCTCAGAAAATATTTGAGAATGTTGTGGTCATAAAGCTGAAATATACAAAGTCACGATAGTCATTAATTTTCTCTTGTTCTGTAGATCTTAGTTAAAACAACACAGAATTTTATGTTCCAGTGCTATAAATATGAGAAAAGATCACTTACATATCAGTAAAGTAAACAAATGTCACTTGCTATTATTTATCAATTAATAATTATTGGTCAGTTTATGAATTGTGTGAGATTTAATTTTAGTTTTCCAGTCATCTATTTACATTGAATGTGATATTGAAATGGTGAGAAAATATCAGGGTTTGTTCATTTGAAAGTTCAATTTGCATATCTCTCACTTATCCCGTTGATTGCATGATGGTTTAAGAACGTTTCACTCAGCAATCCTCGAAAAAATCAAAAACTGTCTGATTTTAAATCAGATCATTTGCACCCAATTATCACTTTGTTCTTAATTCATACAAATACCTCAATTTTATCGAACCCAATGTTAACACTATACAATACACACAAAGCAACACAAAGACTTCCATCGCCATCTGATTATTTTTCAGTAGAATAACCTGAGTAAGTACCTTATTGCTCCTGAAACCAATGACAACAGTAAACATTTGTTTACTATTCCATGCAACAAGTGCAATTGATATCTTCTAATTCAGTTCAGTAGTTAAAGATGATTTATGTTGCTTAAAACAATGCTTCTACTTTATTACGGATATTGACTGTAATACAATCATGCAAACAACAAACGTTTGTCATTCTAAAAATCTTTAAGTTTACTTATTTTAAATTTGTTTGCAAGAGATATTTCAAATTACAACCATTGTTGTTGCATAATTCAGCAATCCTAAATTTGAATTTGGGAAAGTCTTCATTTTTGCAAAACGGAAGTAGTTTTCAGTTTATATAACACATTAAATAACAGTTTTTTTTTCCAAATCACGCGCTCTGCAAAATGATTATTGGTTTCATTTAATTGTAAGAAAATAACTGTTTTGAACATGTCGATTCTTTTTGTCTTTTCTATACCAACACTATTCATCACTGTACAATAATGAACAATTATGATAATTCCTTTATGTACCAAATGTCATTGACTGCATCATTTGTTCACTTTCATGCTCACTTTCATTATCTATTAACTTGCTTCCAAATTCTAACACGAATGTCTGAACTCTGATCATAACATTAATCATCTAAATTAAAATAATATGTCTGTATGATGAAACCATTTGATAGAAATTCATATTTCTTGTGTTACCTTCATTTTTTAGCAATGAAAGAAAAAAAGTTTCCATAATCACTGAATGGCTCATTTTTTCTTCAATTCATAAAGCTAGTTACTATATTTAATTCCACAATTTACCAATTTTAATAAATATCCTATCAACATAACAGCAAAGTGTTTTTGATATAATGAATCATTTTAATTGCTCATATAACAACATTATCAAGTCATTGTCATAATAATAATTGCACAATTGTTTGAGAAAATCTTTTGAACAAGTAAAGTGAGATTCACATTTTAATTTGACCAATTGTTTCTAAGTACCAACACTGCAATATGAAACTTTATTTTCAGGTCAAGTTTCCCACAATGGATCCAATGATTTCTCATCCAACATTAATTGTGAATGCCTAATGTTTGCTTATTTGAATGATCTCCGTAACCACAGACTTTAAATTCACAAACCTGCAATTACTTTTCATTGCAATAATTCCGGTTTGTTTGCACATATTCCTCAGTCACATAGCAAAACGAGATTTCTCATTGTTTCTAAATTCATTTGTCGAATTTTATAATTCAGTTGTTGCTCAAACCTAAAAATTATTCAATCCAGTACATGCTATGAATGTGGAATTATGGTTCTTTACATGAATAACTATTGTAAGGTGCAATCTCTCAATCATTGTTAATATTAATTCTTATTTTACCTGCGGAAACATAGCTGAATTCATTTAAATATATTTCACTTTGATGCGAACATTTACTATATTTCTAACCATAATAAGATTTAAGTATTTTTCATGACACAATATCATGTAAAATTCCTGCGTTTTGTTAAGTCAAATGAAAAAGAATTAACATTTCTATTTTGTTTCATTCGCAATGACAATGCATTTTGCATTTTTCGAAGTTGAGCATTTTTGCAAAGAATGGATATTGCCTTCAGCTGAATAATAACATTGAATGACTAATTCACAGAATCTGCTGTTTATTCTCTTCGAGTTCCCAAGCAACCAAATTAATTAATTCTGCTGGTTCTAAATTCCTGGAAAGTATTTGATATTGTTGCAGTCTTAAAGCTGAAGAAGTCAATCTAATTTTATTGATTTTTTTAATTGGAAAAAGCTAATTCAAACATTTCAGGCACATCAATTTCTATTGTGCAGTGTTACAAAGATGAAAAGCAAGTAAATCTCTTCATCAGTGAAATAAACAAATGTCAATTTCCATTATTCTAAGTTAGCTAATTCCCAAATTTTTAATTAAACAATGCAATTCACGTAAATATTGTTGTGCCCGTTGATCACATTAATTTTCTCATTATTGTACATTAATGCTTTGTCAGGGGTTTTTATTTTTTGTTTTCCATTCACCTATTCATATTGAATGCAAGATTGATATGCTTTGGCAACATCAGAGAGTGTTCATTTGAAATTTGACTTTGCACGTCTCTCACTTAACTCACTTCTTGCATGGGGTTGGGCATTGAGAACAGAGGATCAGTGGTTAGTACGCCTGTCTTACAGTGTTATGCACTTGGGTTTGATTCCATCCTCGGCCACATGTTTGCGTGGAGTTTGCATGTTCTGGTTTTCTCCCACAATCCAAAGATATGCAGGTTAGGTACATTGGCCATGCTAAGCTGCACGTTCTGTTCAGGGATGTGTAGGTTAGGTACATTAGTCAGGGGTAAATGTCCAGTAATCTGAGAGCAGAATGGTGCTGAGTGGATTATTCTTTGGAACGTCAGTGTAGACTTGTTGGGCCAAATGGCCTGTTTCCACACAGTAGGGATTCCATATAATTAGAATTGTGTTTTGCTAAACAAAACTGACAATTTTTTGAAATGTTGCATTTAAAACTTATCTTTAACTGTCACTTGTCAATCTTGTAAAATATCTCAATGTTACTGAAATCAATGTTCAAACAAAACACTGCACATAAAGCCACACAAAGATCTTCACGACCATCTAATTACTGTTCAGTGGAATAATCACAGTAAAATTTTATTGTTACTGAGATCAATCCCCACTATCACAGTAAGGATCTGGTTATCATTCCCTTCAATAAATGTAATAGTTGTCCTCTGGTATTTCAGTTCAGTCGTTATACACCATACTGGTTGTTCAAAGCATGGTTATTCTTTATTATGAATGGCCAAGGGTTCTAACGGCAAGAGATGTTGTTCGACCTGATTTGTTGCATGTTCTCAAACAAGTTTTCACGATAAATATTGTAAAAAAATTTGCATTTATTTGGTCTTGTTCAACTGCTGATGCTAACATTTTCAGTTCATGTTCATTAAGCATATTTGGAGAAAGTGAGGAAAGCTGTGGTGTTGGAAAAGTGCAGGCACATTCAAAGAGCAGGAGTATCGAAAAGATTCCTGATGAAGGACTTATGCCCAAAACGTCGATTCTACTTCTCCTTGAATGCTGCCTGACCTGCTGTGCTTTACCGGCACAATGCTCGTGCCATTAGAAATATTTGACTGAATATTCAGAGACAATACTAAAAGTTACCTCTGTCAATTTAATTTACTGTGCTTTCTATTCACTGAAGTTTTCATGTTAATTGCACCTCTTTTTCTTCTTAAATCTGATACAAATTTTAAAATACAGAACACATTAAAATTCACATGAATTATAAATTTACATTCTCGACAACAAAACCAATGGAAGGCGTGAAAGAATGCTTGAACAGCCTACATATTTGAATGAAAAAGCAATTCCTTCTAAAAAATGTTTCCACGTCTGTATCTTTTTCTCAATTCAATAATCCTGCAAGTAGTTTATAATTGTCAGTTGATCTCTCTGAATGAGTACCTAATCAATGTCAATGTAACAGCTGAAACATTAACAACAGATGGATAACTGGATGTTAAAGACCTTATTTGAAGCCAACAAATGTTTGGTCTTTACTAGAATTCCACCAGAAAACACTCTTGAATCATAATAAAAGAAGTGAGATATGTGAGAGATGTGCAAACCTTATTTTTAAATGAACAAACTCCAATATTTTCAAAGCATTTCAATCTTACGGTCAAAATGAACAGGTGAATGGGAAAATAAAAACAAGTTTCTGACAATTCATAAATTGAACAACAATTACAAATTCACTTTGATCAAAGGACAGAGTAATATTTAGATGAATCACAACATTTAGTAACAAAGTAGGTAATCAGCTGACTGACAAGTAATAGGTGGCAGCACTTGTTAGTTTACTGAAGAAGGTATCAACTTTATTTCAAATTTATAGCACGAGAGAACAATGTTTAAAGTGTTTCAATTGTTTGCACTTGCCCCTTTGCAACAAAAAAAGATCAATCTCATTACTTAGACATTGTAATCTTTAATTCTGCAGCATTTTCAATTATTCTCCATGAACTTATAAGCGACAGAATTAGATACAGGTATCCCCACTATCCGACAGTAGAGCGTTATTATGAAACCTTACACAAACTGAAAAGGGGTAAATCGAAGAAGCATTAATTTATATGGGAAACACCTCCCCTTTTTTCGTAAAAGTGAAAATCCTCTTCAGATTTATTTCAGTTAGAGAAAAGAGGGACAGATGTAAGTCTTTTGTAAAAGCAAAGTGGCTAAAACGAATTTTCCAACACATATTTCTTGGTAACCTGACTCAAATAAGTATCAGATTTTGTGATTATTGATATAATAGATAAAAGCAGATCTAATGTTGGATTGAAAAGCAGTTCAATCTGTGCTCAGGTACTCTCTAATCAACATTCAGATAGCTCTTGATATATTTGTGGTGAAGGTGTGATTTGAAACCTTCCCTCGGGTCTAGTAATAGAGACACTGCCACAGCTCCACAGGCTCCTTTCATAATGTTCCCACTCAGGACGGTCAGAACTGCAATATTATGTTTAATGTGGTTACTCAAATGAAAACTAATCAGCTGTTTATTGTAGTAATTCGATTGGGAATTAATTCGTTGGTTTCTGTGTGTAATGGACTGGAAATTAAACAATATTTTACAATAACAATAGAATAAATGAATGATAGTCTTAAATAAAGAGGAATCTCATGGCAATTCTTTGAAAGACAAATTGACAAAACTGCATGATCATTGTACTTTAATTTTAAATATACATCAGTCATTCAATGTGAATATTCAGCTGACGACAAGTTCCCTTCCTTTCAACAATGTACAACTTCCACAATTTCAAAATGAACAGTCATTGATAAAGGAAGGAACAAGGAGATGTTATTTCTATTTTCTTCACATAAACGTGTGATTAATTTAAGTAAGTTTCATATATGTAAAAAGGAAACTCTTATTGTTGTCCTAAATGCAATAAATGTTAGCATGAAGTGAAATATAATCAAATGAATTCAACTGTGTTTTCTCAGTTAAAATACCGTTCAATATTCAAAGTAGTCGAGTGATTGTACACTGCAATATCTTTACAGTAATTCAGTGCTGAGACATAATTCCACATTTATACGCATCATAGTGAAGCAAACTTGTGCCAGGAGTCTGAGCAGGTTGGGGAGGTCTTTAATGAGTACTTTGCTTCTGTATTCACGAGTGAGTGGGACCTTTTTCCTTGTGAGGACAACATGAAACAGGCTGATATGGTCGAACAGGTTGATGTAAAGACAGAGAATGTGCTGAAAACATTTAAACATAATGGGGATAGATACGTCCCCTGGGCCATAGTTTGTTATGAGAAGGGAGGCAAGTGATTGCTGTGTTTTGGCAATGATCTTTGCATCCTCACTGTCCACTGGAGTCATAACAGATGATTGGAGGGTGGGAAACGTTATTCCCTTATTCAAGAAAGGAAATTGAGATAATCCTGGGAATGATTGATGAGTCAGTCTTACATCAGTTGTGGGCAAATATATGGAGAGAATTCAGAGAGACAGGATTATGATTCTTTGGAAAAGCTTAGATTGATTAGAGATAGTCAGCATGGCTTTGTGAGTGGCAGGTTATGCCTCACAAGGCTCA
Organism: Chiloscyllium punctatum; assembly: GCF_047496795.1. Taxonomy (NCBI): domain Eukaryota; kingdom Metazoa; phylum Chordata; class Chondrichthyes; order Orectolobiformes; family Hemiscylliidae; genus Chiloscyllium; species Chiloscyllium punctatum. Next base: position 36,373,548 of record NC_092790.1, on the reverse strand, counting down.
TTGAATTATTTGATGTTGTGGCAAACACATTGGTGAGGACAGAGTAGTGGGTGTGGTGTATAAGGATTTTAGCAAGGTGTTTGATAAGGTACCCCATGGTAGGCTCATTTAGAAAGTAATGAGGCATGGGATATAGGGAAACCTGCCTGGTTAGATAATAAATTGGCTGACCCATAGAAGACAGGGTGAGATTGCATAGATAGTTTTCAGCTTGGAGCACGGTGACCAATGGTGTTCTGAAGGAATTAGTTCTGGGATCTCTGCTCTTCGTGATTTTTACAAATGACTTGGATGAGGAAGTGGAAGGGTGTGTTCGGAAGTTTGCCAATGACACGAGGGTTGGTGGAGTTGTGGATAGTGTGGAAGGCTTTTGTACGTTGCTGGAGGACATTGACTATGCAGAACTGGGCTGAGAAGTGGCAGATGGAGTTCAACCTGGGAAAATGTGAAGTTATTCATTTTCGAATTTCAAATTTGAATGCAAATTTTCAGATTATTTGCAGGATTTTTGACAATGTGGAGGAACAGAGGGATCGTGGGGTGCACGTCCATACATCCCTCATAGCTGACATCCAAGGTGATAGGGTTATTATGACGGTGCATAGGGTGTTGGCTTTCATTAGTGGCGAGATTGAGTTTAATAGCCACGAGGTTATGCTGCAGCTCCGTGGATCCCTGATGAGACTACACTTGGAATATTGTGTTCTGTTCTGATCACCTCATAAGACATAGGATGCGGAAGCTTTAGAGAAGGTGCAGATGATATTTATCAAGATGTTGCCTGGACTGGAAGGCATGTCTCATGAATAAAGATTGACAGAGCTGGGGCTTTGGTCATTGCAATGAAAGAGGATGATAGTTTACTTGATAGCTTTGTGTAAGATGATGAGAGGCATAGATAGAGTGGATAATGAAAGACGTTTCCCCACAAAGTGGCATAATTTTAAGATGAATGGGGGAAGTTGTGGGGAGATGTCAGAGATAGTTTCTTTATAGATAGTGGTGAGTGTGTGGAATGCACTGCCAGTGGTGGGAGTACGTTCAGATTCATCAGGGACATCTAAGCGACTCTTGGATAGGCACATGGATGATAGTAAATGAAGGGCATGTTGGTTAGTTTGATCTTAGAGTATGATAAAAGGTCTGAACTACATCGTGGCCAAAGGGCTGTGCTGTACTGTTCTATATTCTATGGATTGAAATGAACAATTATTATATATTAGCAACATAGAGATTTTCAAAATTCTACTGGCATACTTAAGAATAATGATAAATTTCATCTTGCTATTTGACTGTGCTATCTGCAAAAAATGAACAGGAATTGTTGCAGGGAAAAGTAAATAGGATTTTCTAAATTTATAAGGCTGGGATTACACAGATCATTCAAATGAGCAAAAGTCATATTTTGAACAGTGCGCATTGCATCAGAAATAATGGATTCTTTTGTAGGTGTGTTGATTGGAAATAAAATGGAGTTTTATATTACTATATAGGTACTATGGAAGATTGGATTAAATTCAAATATAAACATCACTGTAGTTGTTAGCAAAACTAAACTAAAGCATACTATAATTATTGTCGTACAAATGCCTTAACAATTACTGTTAGAATCCTGAAAAAAGGATATATTGTACCAATTTTCAAACAATCAATAAATTAAATTGTAAACCTCAGTATACTTGTTACCCAGACCAATTATTCTGCAATTGTTGTAATTGTAATGACGTTATAACTAATGCTAAAACCTAAACAGATAAATTGTTTCAATACTTTGTCAGCATGTTGCTCTGAAATTGATTGGATATTTATTAAGATCGGTAAACTGAGGGACAAAATATAATAGCTCACTTGATAGAATTGAAGGAAAAAATGAGACAGTGTTTATTGAACACAATGGATTTTGTTTAAAAATGCAGTTGATGCAAGAATAATATATTTTCCTCGATTGGTTTTCTAATAGAGACATGTTTTTTAAAAAAAAAAATTGTCATGATTGTCAGAGTCTGCAAAGGGGAGAATGAGAGAGAATGAAATTCTAAAAAAAACAAAAAGGAAAGGAATTGGCGAGCAGAGGATCTCCAACTGTACTGTCTCACCCTGCCAACATCTTCTTGGGTGAGCTGGAACGCAGACAAGTCAAGCAACAAGCCGACACAGTCATACGCACAGAATCATAGCTTACAATGTCCTAGACACCATCGTCACCATCCCTGTATGTCCTGTCCCACCGGCAGGACATGGATGTCACTGAAATACTGGAACATGCAGGGTAATGGACTAAGATGTGCAGAATGTGATCAATGTGATTTATTTGACATTTCTCCAGAAATTTAAACTCCAGTCCAAATTGAAAAGTTACTAGCGTCATCAGACTTGAACTACAAATGCCAGAAAAAAAATTATCAGAAAATGACAGCACACTTGGCCAATCCTGGGTAAGTGTTGGCTGAAATACAACTCCCCAGGCGTTACAGCTTTTTTACTCATCATTGAGAGCAAAGATTTCAGACTGAACTCTGCCCTCTATGCTTTTATAATCTGTTTTTTAACATATTCCTTTGGCAGCTGCACACCTTATTTCCTTGTTTCTTTCCCAGCTCTAACTCCATTCTCCATGGCCTTGAGGGACGACCATTTCTGCTGTTGAACCTCTCCTGCCTTCCCCCGTGTGACAGACTGTCTTTGTGTCCTTGTCTCACCCCCACCTTGCTCACAACCTCTTACATTTCTGATGGTTCCGAGACCTCTGTAACTTTCACTGCGCCCCCTGGGTCAGTGGCGTGAGTTTTGAATTCTCTTCCTCCTAAGAAAATCAGAACTTTTTCCGGTTGCAGTGTCCCCCAGATTTTATTTTGAAAAGCAGAGCATTTGTGTCAGAGTCTAGTATTTGTGAGCCATCTTCCACAATTCTCAGCATTTGTATGTAATTTGTGACCTTCCCACAGATGTGTAACGTCACTGGATTGGCCATGCTAACATGGTCGCAGTGTGCAATTTAGGTGGGTTGGGCTAGCCATGGTTAATGTGGGGTTATGCGGGTAGGGTGGGTGAGCAGGTCATTGCAGACTCGATGGGCAGAATAAACTCTTTCTGCACCCACGGGATTCTGTGATTCTAACTAGTTTTGATTGTTGTTCATTCAACTCAGATACATATGATTCCTTTATGATTCTGTGGGTGCTCACTCACTCATTTCCTTCAGTTTTACATCAATTTCACACTGTATGTGAGGGTGGGAATGGATTTGTAAATATAAATACTCCAATCAAAACCCCTCACAGGTCAGGAACTGTTTCTGCTACTTTCATCACTCACAAGGAAGAGGAAAATAAAGGTTCAGTCACAAATCTCACAGGAACATAGCGATTATAATCACCAGGAAAGGCTGAACAGGTCGAAACGCTTTTCACAAGAAAAGAGGAGTCTCAGAGACAGCCTGGTACAAACAGAAAGCATTGTGTCTGTGTTTTCAGAGTTTTGAGGTTGAAATCTTTGGGTTGGAAGCATGTTTCATTGCCCCAGATCATCAAAGGTGATATCTAAATGTGCATCTTTCTTTCTATCTGTCTGAGTTAACAATCAGTTGGACAGGTCAATGTCTGAGTGTCTTACCAAATCCCTGATTGAAACTGTCTCCGCCCACAAACTCAGCTGCCTCACCACTCACTGGGTCATGGAGAAACTCTGCTGTTACAATGAGAACTGTCTTTGCTGTCACCGCTCCTCATGCTTCCGCTTAATCCCCACTTCCCTTCATTAAATCCCAGCTACCTCTAGTCCACCCATGTGAACATGTTGAAGAGCATGACAGGAGATTGGATTGAAACCAAGAGTTCAATAGCCAGAATGAAATAGGAAGAAGTCAATAAAAGGTGATTGTGGATCCTAGGGGATACAGACTCCAGGATTAGTCTTTGTGGGCATTCCTGCAGTAATACACGACAGTATTCCATGATGAGAGTTAAACCCGGGTGGCAGGAGAGGGAGTCACTGAACATTAGTAAGTTTATTTCAAACACAGGAGGTTTGTTCAGTCAGTAACAATGTGTTCGATATGGAGGTGAATTGAGCAGTGACGGGAAATGTTACCACAAGCTGAAAATGGAAAACTTTCCTTGGAACAGGAGGAGGCCATTCAGCCCCTCGACTTTGCTCTGCCATTCATGATGATCATAGCTGATGTATGACATAACGTACAATTTTCAAAACCCTCTAATTTCATCAATAAACTCCTCTGCAACAGACAAGATGAGAATTGGAAAACTAAACATCTGCACATGCTGGGAAAAACTAAAAAAAATAAAAGAAATTGCTGGAAAAATTCAGCAGATCTGGCAGCATTTGTGGAGAGTGAACCTTTCAGGACCAGTGACAAGTCAGGTGACCAGCCGCAGCTGACCATTCTGCCTGTTCTGGAACACTCTCTGGAACAAGTTCTGGTGTGAGATTGTCAATGATAATTGAGAGAAATAGGAGGACGGGCTCAATCAGAATAAGGAATTCACTTCACCCGAACAGTGGGACACTCACGGACACAGTCACACTGCAGAGAGGCATTTCACCTGCCCCACGTATGAGAAGGGATTTACTCGACCTCACAATCTACTGAGGCAGATCTCATTCAGATGCTCAGTGAAGAGAAGGGATTCAGTTATTCATCCCACCCCCTGAGACTCCAGCGTGTTCACACTGGGTAGGAGCTGTTCACCCCTCTGTGTGACAAGAGATTTGCTGCGTCTTCAACACGATTGAGAGCCCAGTGAGTGCTCACAGGGAAGTGGTCATCCCCCTGCTCCATGTGGACTGCAGGACTCTGATTCTGATGTTACTGTCCATCAGAGTCAGGAGTGGACCTTGTACATGATGACACTGTTGGAGTATTGATGTTGTTGTTAACCACATTAACTGGGCTGGAGGTGACTGAACTTACATTGCCACTTTCTGAACCTCAGGATGTCTCTCTGGGCAGTAAGTCCCCACAAACAGCAATGTGACAATGAGCAGGGATCATCTGTTTTGATTTAAATTGTGATTGTAGCACAGCTGCTTCACAGCATCAGGTACAAAGTTGGAGTCCAGCCTTGTCCAACGGCCTGTGTGGAGTTCCCACATTCTCTCCATGATAGTGTGGGTCCCCTCCAGGTGTTCTGGTTTCCTCCCACAGTCCAAAGATGTGCAGGTTAGGTGGATCAGTCGTGCTAAATTGTCCACAGGATCCAGAATTGTACAGACTAGGTGGATCAGCCATGGGAAATGCAGTGTTACAGTGATGGAGTGCTCTGGGAGTGATGTTCTTCGGATGGTCGGTGGGGTTTGATGGGCCAATGCTCTCCTCCCACACTGTAGGAATTCTATTCTATGATTGAGGATAAATGCTACACAGAAGGGTGTCCTTGGAAAAGGAGCATGTGGTGTGGATCAATGCTCTCGATGCCTTTAGATAGAAGTGGGCACCGCAGGGGATATAGTGCTTTATCTCCATCGCTGCCCCCTCCCCACAACTCTACTTTGATTTAGTCCCTTCTCATTCTGACACTTGTAATGGTTTGCTTGGCCCGAAATGGGCTTTGTTTGGAAATATTCAATTGGTTACACAAATGGTTGACTGCTGGTGATTATATGTCTAGATTAGAGTGGTGTTGGAAAAGCACAGCAGGTCAGGCAGGATCTGAGGAGCCGGAAAATCAACATTTCAGCAAAAGGCCTTTTCCAGCATCCCTCTAATCTAGGCTCTTGTTTCCAGCATCTGCAGTCCTCACATTTGCACTGCTGGTGATTATATGTTAACCAAAAGCAAAATGGCGTACTGATGATTTTGATGGTGGGTAGATTGCTGTGCTCACATTTCTGGGTCGGAGAAATGGGGAAAAAGAATGCTTCACAGCTAACAGAACGAGAACTGAAAAGCAGTTAAATCAAACCAAAGGTTCAGACAGGGAGGGAATATTTCCCTGGAGTTTGAGTAGCTGGAAAGTGATTGTGTCCAGGAATAGACAGGATTTTGTTTTACAAGGGTTGAAAGTTTTAAAACTGTTATATTCAGACAGTTTACGTTATTTTCTTTAATTTTATTTGCTGTGCAAAATAACTTTTACAACATTTTAAAACCAAAATTTACAAACCTTTTGTTAAAGATAAATGTTAAATAAAATCCATCAAACCATCCCTCACTGAAAACTGTTGTGGAAGTGCAATCTCCTGGAGAATCCCTGCGAACTCCTTCCTGCCCAGGCTCCATGACTATATACAGACCTGGGGGATAGCAGCAGGAGGAGACCATTCAGCCTTTCAATCCTGCTCCACCATTCAATGGGAAACAGCTGACCATCCAGCTCAGTCTCCTGCTGTGTTCCAATCCCTTTTCATGACTTTACCTTGAAGAACTATATCTAAGTCCTCCTTTAGCTTCACTGCCTTTTGTTCCAGTGATGTTGCTGTGTTACTGTGTGGTTGTAGGCAGGGGTAATGTGATGGTGCTACCTCCTGGAGGATGCACTCAGCGTCCCTCATCATCCTGCAGGAACATCAACTGGGGTTCAGCAACTAGAGATAGAAACCATTTCCAGGATATGGGCATCACTGGCTCAGCCAGCATTTATTCCCCATCTCTAGTTACCCTTGAGAAGATGGTAGGGAGCTGCTGTCTTGTACAATTCACAGTCCATTTGGTGCAGAGAGATCGAAAATGCTGCGATGAGAGTGTTGCAGGATTTTGGCTGAGTGATTCTCTGTCTTTGCTTCTTCAAATGCTGGTTAACTTAATCATGATCTGCACATGACTTTGAGATTTCAGTCTGCAAATCTTCACCATCTAGCACCCTGTATAAAGGAATATGTACATGTTAGAAATTCAGAGCAGACAATTCTACTTACTCTTTTTCCCTTTCTTCCCTCAAAGCTGTAACCCTCCAGCCCACTTACTCTCTCCCACCATTCTGACTCTGCTACCCCCTAATGTACACCCTCCCCATTCCCATGGAGTAACTGATAAACAGATCCATGCCACCACTTCCCGTCCCTGGTTAGACTCTGCACCCTTTCTGGGTTCACTTCCTTTCCCTTCAGTTGCTGCAAGTGAATAATGTAACAGCAGAATGAAACAAAAGGAAAGAAAGGGAGGTGGCAGATCCTGGACAGAAGAGGAACCTTCAATCTGGGAGAATGGATCAGATCCTTCTTCGTTCCCCATTAGTTGATTCCGACCATTACAATGAATTGGGGATGGAGAGTGGTCCTACATGGATGTAGTGATACTTTGACCCCCTCCCCCAACAGATCAATACTATGAGTAAATACGTTCCTCCTCCAGCCAATCACAGTGTGAAAAACTTTCCGCAAAGCATATTTACCCAAAGCACATGCTCCAAAACCCGCACACATTTTGTACATGTACAGTGCCGTGTTTCCCCACACACGTGTGGTCCCTGCCTCAGGGATTGTGGGAGTTGTAGTCCCCATGACGCCATTGGAGCCCTGTCTCTGGAAAGTCAACGAAAAGTGTAGACTGGAGGGTGTTGTGTATCTGATCCCCATTCAGACACACATAACATTTGGATTGTCACTGGGTTTTATTGAAACATCTGCTTCCACAACCTGATTTTCTGATGTAAGGAATATAGATTCAGCCAACTGGGGTGTGGCGAGGATAATAGGAGCAGGAGATTTTAAGCAGAGGTGACTCAATGGTTAGCATTGCTGACTCACAGCGTCAGAGACCTGGATTTGGTTACAGCCTTAGGCAACTGTGTGGAGTTTACACGTGCTCCCTGCGTCACTGCGGGTTTCCTCTGGGTGCTCGAGTTTCATCCCACAGTCCAAAGATGTGCAGGTAAAGTGGATTGGCTATGCGAAATTCCCAGTGCCCATACGTGTGCAGGTTAAGCCATTAACCATGGGAAATACAGGGAATGGGTGAGTGTGAATGGGATGCTCATGATAGGGTTGGTGTGGACTCCATGGACGATTACCCTATTTCTGCACGGTAGGGCTCCTATTCCATTCTCATATAGAAGAATGTACCTATCTCAATGTGCTGTGTATCTGTGGAATTCCCTATTCAAAATGCGGTAGATGCTAGGACAATGAGCAAATTTACTGAAGAAATACAGATGTTGAATTTGCAATGAATTGAAGGGTAAGAGAGAGCAGGCAGGAAAATCCAGCTGAGACCGAGGTGAGCTCAATCAGCATGGTATTAAATGGTGGAGCTGCATTGCCTCTCCTGTGCCCAGTGCTTATCTTCTTGCGGTAATAACGGAAAAGCTGAATCCAAAACTCACCACCTTCACCAAAGGAGATTTTTGGAAAAAGCAGGATAGTCAGGTGGATTAGCGTTTCAAACTTCGAAAGTAAGGAAGCATGTGGGAGAAAATGATTTTTCAATTTTAAACTGAGGTGAGTTAGACCGGTTATAGTCCAACTTATTTAATTGGATCATGATGAAGGAGCAACGCTCCGAAATCCAGTGTGCTTCCAATTAAACCTGAGGGACTATAACCTGGTGTTGTGAGATTTTTAACTTTGTACACCCCAGTCCAACACCGGCATCTCCAGATCATGTAAACTGAGGGGAGACAGTGATTTATGGTTTTAGACTGTTCAGTACATTCACACCGTCCAGAATACTCTGTTTTGAACATCTATCCTGTACTTTATTACAAAGCCAAGGTCTCTGACAATGAAAACCAAAACATCCAGGTAACATGGCCTCACCTCGTAATCTGATAAAAGACTTGTGATAAATCTGGTTGAATTTAGAATACAGTTGGAAAGCGGGAAGATTAAATCCAATCCCAAGATCCTGTGTTTAAACAAAGGAGACTACAATAGGATGAGGCAGGAGTTGGCTAATGTAGACTGGAAGCAAAGACTTTAGGGTGGGACAGTTGACAGACAGTGGAGGAATATCAAATAATCTTTCAAACTGCTCAGCAAAATTATATATCAGTGAAAAGGGAGGACTGTAGGAAATGGAATAATCTGCCGTGGGTGGATAAGGAAATAAGGGAGTCTATCAAACTGAAATAGAAAGCATTCAAATTGGCAAAGACCAAGAAGAAACTAGGAGATTAGAAAAACTTTAAAGATCAACAGAAAGCTGGATGGGATTGGGGGAGAAAAGTGATGAGTAGCTATCCCCAGGGCTGGAATAGCAGTTTACACTGCTAGAGGGGAACCTATTATTTGGGGAACATATGGCCTCTGTAATTGTTGAAGCACTTAACTGTTACCATAGAGATAATCCTGATCAAGTGCAAAATCTCAGCACACTCCAAAAGCTTGTACTTCCAAATAAACCTGTTGGACTATAACTTGGTGATGTGTGGCTTTTAACTTTGCCCACCCCACTCCAACACCAGTTCTTCCACATCAGAATCCTGATAGACAGCCCCACGGAAACTGAAGTGCCTATCAGATACCTGACTGAGCCACAGGGCCGTGAGGGAGGGGTATGTGGTTTAACCACAAAGTGCTGAGCTGAACTCGACTTTTTTAACTGCCATTGCCATGGAGATAATATTGAGAGACAGCGTCTATTCAAAACACAAACCACAAAGGTATAAGAATGGGAGCGGCACATCGGACAGGCGGGGAGTTACCTGATGCTGCCTGGAGGTGTTCTGCATGTACACTATCCAGGTAACTGCCATGTCTCATCAATAAAGACTCAAAGAAGACCTCTCAGAGTTCTGTGCCCAGTTATTCCTATCCAGCAGGGTTCAGGAATATGAGTACACAGCAGTCAGTCTTCACAGTGGAGGATACGAAGAACATGCCAGGAATTGATAAGGAGACTGAGGAAGGTGAAGACCAAGGAACAACCATTATCACGAAAGTGTTAGAGCTGGGCAAGCTAATGGAGCTAAAGGTAGACATGTCTCTTTGCCAGGATGGAATACATCCCAGGGTACTACCAGAGGTGGCGGGAGAAATAGAAAATATATTTGGAGTCAGAGTCCTACAGCAGAGACAGGCCCTTTGGCCCAATCTGGCCCATGCCGGCCAATATGTCCATCCACGCGAACCCATTTCCCTGCACTTGGCCCATCTGCATCTGACCCTTTGCTATCCATGTATTTGTCCAAATGTCTTTTACATGTTGTTAATGTACCCACCTCAACCACTTCCACTGGCAGCTCAGTCCATATACATACCACCTTCTATGTAAAACAGTTGCCCCTCAGGTTCCCTTTCATAATTTCTCCTCTCACCTTAAACTGATGCCCTCTACTCCTTGATTTCCTGGGAAAAAGACTGAGTGCATTCACCTTACCCAAGCCTGTCACAATATTATACACTGCCAGAAATAGATCTCCCCTCTGTTTCCTCTGCTCTAAACAAAAAAGAATCCTCGCTTGTCCAACCTCTCCCTCTAACTCAGACCCCTGAGCCCATTTCTTCTGCACCTTATCCAGTTGAATAACCGAAATCTTCACTGCATTCATCACATTTCCAGTGTCTCCCCACGGCGCTGGAACAGACGTGACATCGCCAACGGATTACAAGCCATGATCGAAAATTAACCCCATTACAACAATCCCGTTTTCATTGTATTTTCCATGGTGCAGGTATCCTTCTGTCTTTCTGGTTGCATGGTTAATTAAAAACTTGTCCTCATACAAAACAAATCTGTAACTTCATTATTCCTGGGAAATGTGACATGTATTTTCAGACTTTTAAAAACAAATGAAAGCTCTCTCCACATTCACCACGCTGACATGGACTTGGCTGTGTCTCAGTAATTTTTCCAGTCACATTGACACTTGAAATATTCGCCCACGGACAGAATACACACCTTTCTTTCCACATGAAAAGGCCAATGATATTCAGATCGGCACGGATTAAGTAACTGTCAAAACTGAACATGAAGTTCAATCTGAATTTCTCATTCACAAATCTGCCCTTTCAGTACCCTACAACAGAGAAAACAAGTCACCACCATTAACACAGGATGGAAATTCATAAGACAATTATAGTATTAAATTGTAGTTTCTTTGTTCCCCCAAAGCTTTAATTCTCAGTCTCACAATTTCTCCCTTCTGTGAACTGAAATCCAAACCAATCTCCTCACCCCTTTCCTCCACACCCAGTTCTAATGCTCTCTCCTCTCGTTGAATTCAGCTTCTTAGCTCCTGCCTGCAGACTAAGGACCAAAACAAAGGTGTGGCACGATGGCACTGCTGCCTCACAGCGTCCGTGTGGAATTTGCATGTTCTCTCCGTGTCTGCGTGGGTTTTCTCCGGGTGCGCCGGTTTTCTCCCACAATCCAAAGATGCATTGGTCAGGTGAATCGGCTAGGCTAAATTGCCCATAGTGTTATGTGCATTAGTCAGAGGGAAATGGGTCTGGGTGGGCTACACTTCCGAGGGTCGGTGTGGACTGGCTGGGCCGAAGGGCATGTTTCCACACTGCAGGAAGTCTAATCTAATCAAATCAATGAATCTGACTCGGAGTCTCCTGGGTGTTGGTGAATCCTCCCCCCACCTCCCAAGGTTTCCTAGTCAGACCAACATTGATTTTTTTTTTCCAATCTGGAACCTCTTATTTATTTCCTCCACACCAACCCTCTGATAAGAACCATCCTGCACACACTGGACAAATCACATCTGGTTGAACTAAAATGAACCAAATTAGAACTTTAATTGCAGGCCTACATTTGTTCCTTTCCATAACATTCCTGAATCTTCACCTGAGTTCTGATAACTTTCTGCAAAATGCTCCCCCCACCGATACGCCGACCACTTGTCACGATACCAGGGCAGGGACCAGTCCCCTGGGTCCTGTTCTCAGAGGGAGGGAGGAAGGGAGGGAGCAGCCAATGACAGATTAATCCCACACATCCAAAGCCTCCCTCGCTGGCACTGACCCATACTGCACATACGCCAACAATTGGCCAGCACTGCGCCCGTGCACAGGTCTCCCCTCCTACAGAGCATGCTCCAGATCACACAGGTGCCTGGGTGATTGACAGCAGCTGTGCCCAATAGAGTGGAGGGGGAGGGGCTGCAGGACTGGAACAATGGGATTGTAAACAACGAATGAATGTGGAGAACACTGGGGGATGGACAGGTCAGTGAGGGACAGGAGCAGTGCAGCAGCAGGAGGGGATCCTGGACAAACTGAGCAATGGGAGAGTCTGACAGGAGAGAAACGACAGGATGGTTCTGTTTGGAGACTCAGGCAGGGACAGCTGGGAGACAGTATGGCCTGGTGGCTTGGGCATGATTTCCAATCAGCCTCTTCAAAGCCGCTGTTACCAAACTCTGAACCCGATTCTCTTGGTCCAGAGGTAAGGACACTACCGCCATTTCTTGGTGGGCTCGTGGAAAGAAGGGAAGATTTTCTCAATCTCACTCACATGGAAACTCCATGAGCTCCTCCCACTTACTGTCTACGGTGGGAATGGAGGAGACAGAGCAACTGGAAGGGGGTTAGGGATATAGGGACTGCCTTTCAAAAGGAACTCATCTGTGTTGGTGTTATTAACAAGACTCAATACACAGTCACCAACACAAAGCTGGTGTATGTGAAATTTATCCAGAATATTAACACCCATAACTGGGTGACGCAGACCCCAATGTACAGAGTTAAGTCCGGGATATTAATAACGGCTTTGTGTGTGAGAAATCACGTCTCATGAACTTGATTCAATTTTTTTGAAGTAACAACAAAAAGGATTGATGACGGCAAAGCGGTAGAAATAATCTACATGGACTTCAGTAAGGCATTCAACAAGGTTCCCCATGGGAGACTGGTTAGCAAGGTTAGATCTCATGGAATACAGAGACAACTAGCCATTTGGATACAAAACTTGTTCAAAGGGAGAAGACAGAGGGTGGTGGTGGAAGGTTGCTTTTCAGATTGGAGACCTGTGACCAGTGGGATGTCACAATGTATCGGTGCTGGATCCTGAAATGTTCATAATTTATATAAATGATTTGGATGTGAATATAGGAAGTAATGTTCGTAAGATGACCCCAAAATTGGAGGTGTAGTGGACAGTGAACAGGATTACCTCAGATTATAATGGGATCTTGATCAGATGGTTGAATGTGCTGAGGACTGGCAGATGGAGTTTAATTTAGATAAATGTGAGGTGCTGCATTTTGGAAAAGCAAATATTAGCAGGGTGAATACACTTAATGATAAGGTCCTCGGGATTGCTGCTGAGAAAGAGACTTTGGAGTACAGGTTCATAGCTCCTTGAAATGCAGAATCACAGGTAGATAGGATAGTTAAGAAGGTGTTTAGTATATTTTCCTTTATTGGTCAGAGCACTGAGTATAGGAGGTGGGAAGTCATATTGCGGCTGTACAGGGCCTTGGTTAGGTCATGCTTGGAATATTGCATGCAATTCTGATCTCTTTCCTATCAAAACAATATTGTGAAACTTGAAAGGGGTCAGCAAAGTATTACAAGCATGTTGCTAGGGTTGGAGGATTTGAACCAAAGGGAGCGGATGAATACACTGTTTTCCCTGGAGCGTCAGATGCTGATGGGTGACCTTATAGAGGTTTATCAAATCAGTAGGGGCATGGATAGGGAAAATACACAAGATCTTTTCCCTGCGGTGGGGAGGAGGCATGATGGGGGATGGGAGACAGAGGGGAGACACCGAGAGGGGGAGGGTGATCGTTATTTTGTAGATTACAACACAACCTTGTTCCTGTTCTCTCCCTATCCCCTTCAATCCCTCTGAAGGGCTCAGAACAAGTGTACAGTCCCTGGAAAGTAGAGCTTCAGGGTGATCAAGTGCTGAAGGTCAGCTACCTGACCTGCTGTGCTTTTCCAGCGCCACACTTTAACACAAGCTGGAAGAACAAGAACTCATTTTCTACTTGGACATCCTGAACACCTCTATCAAATTCAATAATTTTAGGCCCTGAACTCTCCAATGTCCTAGCGCCCTAGCCTCTTAACCCACACACCAGTCCTTGTTATCATAGGGCATGCCATTACACACTACCTATGGTTCGCCACTAACAGTCCTCATAAACAGCTATTCACCCTCCCCCAGCCAGTTCGTTATCCACTCCGTTGTCCAACTGCTCCCATCTCTTTCTTTGGACTCTATCCCCACCTATCATGTACTCCTTAACCCCTACCTTCTGCATAAAAAGCGACATTTCTTTTCAGTCACATCGGCTCTGAGGAAGGCTCAGCGAATCCAAAATGTTAATTCTGATTTCTCTTCTCAGATGCTGCCAGACCTGCTGAGCTTTTCCAGTACCTTTTGGTTATTGTGAGATTTACAGCATCCGCAGCTCTTTTGGTTCTAATTTACCAGGAATTTCTAATTCAGGTCTAGCCACCTAAAACCGTGTGTTTATCAACACTCCCAGTCCATACAAACTCAATTTCTCTCCCAATCTCTGCTGTCTCTCTCATTCCCTTCACACTCACGGAGTACACCCGCACCATAGTGACAGTGCACCTGCACAGTTTATGGTCACATGTTGGCCCACTGGACCCACCCCTCATTCACTCCCATTGTCTGGAGGATCACATCAACTCTCCTATTGGTCTGAAGCTGCCATCAATCTCACCGGCCCCATTGTGACACGAGTTGTGCGCTCCTCCCAGGAGTATTGGAGGCTGAAGGGTGACCTTATAGAGGTTTATCAAATCATGAGGGGCATGGATAGGATAAATAGACAAGGTCCTTGCCCTGGGGTGGGGGTGTCCAGAACTAGCGGGCATAGGTTCAATGTGCGAGGGGAAATATATAAAAGGGATCAGAGGGTCAACTTTTTTCACAGCAGGTGGTGTGTGTATGGAATCTTCTGTCAGGGGAAGTGGTGGAAGTTGGTAAAACTAGACCATTTGGCATCTGGATGGGTGTATGTATTGGAAGGGTGTAGTGGGATGTGTGCCAAGTGTTGGCAAATGGGACGAGATTAAGTTCGGATATCTGGTCAGCATGGACTAGTTTGACCAAAAGGGCTGTTTTCATGCTGTATATCTCTATGGCTCTGCACTGGCATGAGCTTCAACATTCAGTGAAAGGGGGCAGTATCACAGAGTAGAGGGACTGGGGGCTATTCAGCCCATTGGGGCTGTACTCTCTCTCTCTGGAGATGGTGCCAGTCTGTCCCAACTCACCTCCCATTTGCCTGTAAGAAATCTGCTCCTAGTTGAAATCACTGCTTAACTTTCTGAGTTCCAAGGAGAATTATCCGACCTTCTGCTAACTCTCCACATAGAGAAACGTATCTTATTTTAATGTTTCAGTGTTATCGAGATGTACAGCACAGAAACCAACCGTTTGGTCCAACTTGTCCATGCCGATCAGATATTCTAAATTAATCTCGTCCCATTTGACAACACTTGGCCCATAACCTTCTAAACCTTTCCTAATCACTTACCCAATCTTTTAAATGTTGCCTTTTAAATGTTGCAATTGTTCCAGCCACCACACTTTCTCTGGCAGCTCATTCCATACACATAGCACGTTCAGCTTGAAAACAATGCCCCTCAGATCCCTTATAAATTGTTTTCCTCACTCCTTAAGCCTGTGCCCCATAGATTTGGACACACCTAACCTGTTAATAAGATCCTGGTTGATCACCCTATCCATGTCCCTCACAATTGTATCAACCACTGAGGTCATCTGTCAGCATCCGATGCTCCAGGGAAAACAGCCCCAGCCTATTCAGCCCATCCCTATATAGCTGAAACCCTCAACCCTAGTAACATCTTTGCACATCTTTTCTGAACCCTTTCAAGTTTCACAATATCATTCCGATAGCGGGGAAACCAGGACTGAAAGCAAAATTTCAGAAGTGGCTGAATCAATGTGCTGAACAGCCACAAAATGCCGTCACAACTCGTGTACTCAATCCACTAACCAGTAAAGGCAAGGATACTAAACGCCTTCTTCACTACCCTGCCTATCTATGACTCCACTTTCAGGAACTATGAACCTGCACTCCAAGATCTTTGTTCAGCAACGCTCCTCAGGACCTTTCCATTAAGTGTATTAGTCCTGCCCTGATTTGCTTTTCCAAAATGGAGCACCTCACATTTTTCTGAATTAAACTCCATCTGCCACTCCTTAGCCCATTTGTTTGAAGTCCCATTGTAATCTGAGGTAACCTTCTTCCCTGTCCACTGCACCTCCAATTTTGGTATCTATGTAAAGTCACTGACCATGCCTCCTATATTCACATAGAAAACATTTACATAAATGAAGAAAAGCAGTGGACCCAGAAACGATCCTTACAGCATATTGCTCATAGAACATAGAACATTAAAACACAGTACAGGCTCTTCGGCCCTCAATGTCGCGCCGACCTGTCATACCAATCTGAAGCCCATTTAACCAACACTATTCCATGTACGTCCATTTGCTTGTCCAATAACGACTTAAATGTACTTAAAGTTGGTGAATCTACTACCGTTGCAGGCAAAGCATTCCATACACGGACTACTCTCTGAGTAAAGAAATTACCTCTGACATCTGTCCTATATCTATCACCCCTCAATTTAAAGCTATATCTCCTCGTGCTCGCCGTCACCATTCTTGGAAAAAGGCTCTCCCTGTCCACCCTATCTAACCATCTGATTATCTTGTATGTCTCTATTAAGTAACGTATCAACCTTCTTCTCTAACGAAAACAGCCTCAAGTCCCTCAGCCTTTCCTTGTAAGACCTTCCCACCATACCAGGCAACATCCTAGTAAATCTCCTCTGCACCCTTTCAAAGCTTCCACATCCTCCTTATAATGTGGGGAACAGAACTGTACACAATACTCTAAGTGCAGCCTCACTAGAGTTTTGTACAGCTGTAGCATAACATCATGGTTCCGGATTTCGATCCCCCTGTTAATAAAAGCTAAAACCCTGTATGCCTTCTAAACAACCCCGTCAACCTGGTGGCAACTTTCAAGGAAATGTGTACCTGGACACTGAGATCTCTCTGCTCATCTACACTACCAAGAATCATACCATTAGCCCAGTACTTTGCATTCCAGTTACTCTGACCAAAGTGAATCACCTCACACTTGTCCGCATTAAACTCCATTTGCCACCTCTCAGCCCAGTTCTGCAGCTTATCTAAGTCTCTCTGTAACGTACAACGTCCTTCGTCACTATCCACAACTCCACCAACCTTCGTGTTGTCTGCAAATTTACTAATCCATCCTTCTACGCCCTCATCCAGGTAGTTTATGAAAATGACGAACAACAGTGGACCCAACGCCGACCCTTGCGGTACACTACTGGCAACTGGACTCCAGGATGAACGTTTCCCATCAATCACCACTGTCTGCTTTCAGCGAGCCAATTACTGATCCAAACTGCTTTATCTCCCACAATCCCATCCTTCCGCATTTTGTACAATAGTCTACTGTGGGGAACCTTATCGAATGCGTTGCTGAAATCCATATACACCACATCAACCGGTTTACTCTCACCTATCTGTTTGGTCACCTTCTCAAAGAACTCAATAAGGTTTGTGAGGCACGACCTACCCTTCACAAAACCGTGCTGACTATCCCTAATCAAATTATTCTTTTCTGGATCATATCTCTTATAACCTTTTCCAACACTTTACCAACAACTGATGTAAGGCTCACTAGTCTATAATTACCAGGGTTGTCTCTACTCCCCTTCTTGAACAGGGGAACCACATGTGCTATCCTCCAGTCTTCTGGCACTATTCCTGTAGACAATGATGATTTAAAGATCAATGCCAAGGCTCGGCAATCTCTACCTTGGCTTCCCAGAGGATCCTGGGATAAGTTCACTGGGCCAAATGGGTTTTATCTATTTTCACACTCTGCAAGATTTCTAATACCTCTTCCTCATGAGCCTTAATCCCACCTAGTCTAGTAGCCTGTATCTCAGTAATCTCATCAACATTGTCATTTTCTAAAGGGAATACTGTTGAAAAATATTCATTTAGTGCTTCCCCTATCTCCTCTGACTCTACACACAACTCCCCACTACTATCCTTGATTGGCCCTAAACTTATTCGTCATTCTTTAAATACCTATAGAAAGCCTTAGGGTTTACCCTGTTTCTATCCGCCAACAATTTCTCATGTGTCCTCCTGGCACTTCTGAGCTCTTTCTTTAGGACTTTGCTGGCTATTTTGTAACCCTCAAGCGCCCTAACAGACGCTTCACATCTCATCCTAACATAAGCCGCCTTCTTCCTTTTGAAGAGAGATTCCATTTCCTTTGTAAACCACAGCTCCTGCACTCTACAGCTTCCGCCCTGCCTGACAGGTATATACTTATCTCGGACAAATAGGACCTTTTTCTTGATCTTTGAGGGTCCCTATTCTCTGCCTGCTTACTCGTTTATCCTTAGTGTATTTCTGGAATCTCTGGATTCTCTGGGAACCTATTTCCCAAAGCTCTCTCATGTCCCGTTTTTGCTCTCCTGGTTTCCCTCGAGGAGACTCCGACTGCCCCTATACTCCTCCAGGAATTTACACAAACCCAGCTGTCTGCACCTGCCATATTGCTCCTTCATTTTCTTGACGAGACTCTCAATTTCTCTCGACAGGCAGCATTCCCTACACTACCTATTAAGGCCTTAACAGGAACATACTGTCTGTGTACTCTCGTTGTTGCAGGCCTATGGACGCAATGGCAGATGAGGACAAAGAAGCAATCATTCTCAGTAAAGAGGTGGTGTTGGGAAAGATAACAGCCGAAAGGTAGATGGGTCTCCTGGCCGTGATGGAGTGCATCCCAGGGGACGTTAACAGATGGCAGTGGGTAAATAGCAAATGCACTCGTGATAATTCACTAAAATTTGCTGGACTCTGGGACAGCTCTGACAGATTGGCAAGCTACAAATGTGATGCGAATATTTTAAAATGGACCTGTTAGCATAACGTCTTTGGTGGGGAAAATGCCCGATCTCTTAAGGAAGAAATAGTGAGCTATGTGGATAGAAATTATCTCATTGAGCAGACACAGCATCGATTCATGAAAGGTAGACTTCACTAAGATGAGTGGTAGAGCAATGTGTGCCGAGGCCACTGTAAGTCTGCACAGGGATACAGATAGGCTATGTGAGTGGGTAAGGATCTGGCAGATGAAGGACAAGATTGGGAAACGTGAAGTCATCCATTTTGGTCAGACTAACAGCAAACTGATGATGAAATGGTGAAAACTTGCAGCATGCTGCTGTGCAGAGGGAGCTGGGTGTCCTTATGCACGAATCACAGCAAGTTGGTTTTCAGGTACAGCAGGTAATTAAGACAGTGAAGGGAATATTGTCCTTCATTGCTAGAGGGATGGTTATGCTGCAGCTGTACAGGGTGCTGGGGAGGCTACACCTGGAGTACTGTGTACAGGTTTGGTCCCCTTACATTCGCAAAGATGTACTGACACAGGAGGGAGTGTAGAGGAGGGTCACTAGTTTCAGTCAGGATTTCAGAGGGTTGGCGTATGCAGAGAGATTGAGGAAACTGGTAGTATGCTCATTGGAATTTCGAAATATGGGAGGTTGGATGGGAAAAAAAATAAAATTATGAACGGAGTAGATAAGATAGAAGCAGGGAGGTGATTTCCGCTAGGGGTCGCTTAAACTAGGGAGCAGAGCATCAAAATAAGGGGGTATCAGATTTAGGACTGAGTTCAGGATGGACTTCTTCAGCTAAATCTGTGAATCTGTGGAATTTGCTGCTGAGTGCAGCAGTTTAGGTTATCGACTTGACTATCGTTAGGTCAAAAGGTAGATTTGTGAACAGGAAAGGAATTAAGGGTTATGGTGAGAGAACAGGAAAGTGGAGCAGAGGCCATGAAAAGATCAGCCCTGACCTTATTAAATGGAAGAGCAGGCTTGAGGGGCCATGTAGCCTACTCCTGCTCCTCTTTCTTATGTTCTTATGTTCCCACTTTCCAGCCTGGGAATAGCAAAGGAATACCTTGTACTGTCAAAATTCGCCTTTGTCCAATTTAGAACACCATTTAGATCTGGTCTATTATTTTCTGTAACTATTTTAAAACTAGTAGAATTATCAAAGAACCCTGACAGCGTGGAAGTAGGCCATTCAGCTCATCACAACCACACGGACCCTCAGAGACTCCTACCTTACCACTGCATTCCCCATGGCTAATCCACCTAGCGTGCACATCCCTGAACAATATGGGCAATTCAGCCTGGAATATCCACACAACCTGCATATCTTTAGATAATGGGAGGAAACCAGAGCAAATAGACGAAACCCACGCAGATAGTAACAACAAGGTGATGATCCCTTTCTTATTTCCCAGTTCCACCAAAATAACTTCACTGGACGTACTCCCAGGAATATCCTCCCTCAGCACAACTGTAATGCTACCTCTAAACAAAAAGGCCACTCCGCCTCCTCTCATGTCCCCCTTCCTATCCTTCCTCTTGCATCGATACCCGGGAACATTACGCTGCCAGTCCTACCCATCTCTGAGTAACGTTTCTGTAATACTCATGATATCCCAGTGCCACATTCAAAACCATACCCTGAGCCCATCTGCTTTCCCTGTCCGGCCTCTTGCATTGAAGTAAATGCAGTGTAACTTGTCAGTTCCACCTGGTTCTGTGCCTTGCCCTTGCCTGTCTTGACTGTCTGACTTCTGAACTGTACCAGCCTCAGACTGACCTCTTTTCTCACCATCTCTTTGGGTTTACCCTCACTGGATTAATGCCACCTGAGTAACACTAGCAAATCTCCCTGCCTGGATATTAGACACTTTCCAATTCAGGTACAATCCATCCTTCTTATGCAGGTCAACTCTACTCCAGAGGAGCTTACAATGATCAAAAGATGTGAATCCTTCTGCCCTACACCAGCTCCTTAGCCAATCATTCATCTCCTCCATCCTGCTATTCCTCGTCTCACAAGCATGTAGCACCAGAAGTAATGCAGATATTATGGTCGAGGACCTACTTTTTTATATTCCAGGCTAATTTGCTATATTCTCTCATCAGGACTTCATCTCTTCCCCTTCCTATGTCATTGGTACCAATGTACAATGACCTCTCACTGGTCATTCTTCCCTTTGAGAATATTCTGCTACCTGTCCGAAACATCCTTGATCCTGGCACCAGGGAGGTACCACCCCATTCTGATGTCTGTCAGCTACAGAAAGGGCAGTCTGTGCCCAACTACAGAGTCCCTTATCATCCTTGAGCGTTTGGAATCTGATATACCTCTCATTATAGTCGAGCCAGTCTCAGTAGCAGTAACTTGGCTGTCAGTGCAAAATTCCCCTGAGAGTCTATGACCACCTACATTATCCATAATAGTATACTTGTTTCAGATGGGGATAGCCACAGGAGACTCCTTCTCTACCTACCTCCCTCTCCTACCTTTCCGAGAGGTAACCCATCTACCTGACTGTATCGGCAGTTTTTCGGCCTGAAACTGCCACCTATCACACATCCTGACTTTTGTAAATTCTTCATTACCATTAAGCACCGCTCCATCTGATCCATGTGATCCAAGAGGATTTGCATCACTTCCTGTAGGCTATCCTCAGGATCATTCAAACTCCCCCTACTCTCCTCCAGGAAGTGCACATCACTGTACGAATGGCCATCTCTGCACCTTAATCTGTAGACCCAGAAAAAGGCAGAGTCTTACAGCTTTACAAAAGACTACTCTCGAATACATTAGTGCCTGTATTTTACATTTAAAACATTCAACCAAAAGATCATAACAGAGGCACTTAAACTAGTAAACACTCACCCTACTGAATGTTGCAGATTTGAAAAAGTAAAACAGAGTAAGATTTACCTTTGAAGAGACTGAAACCCACTGAGCTGATCCCCGGCTGTGAGTCACAGACATACAGCACGGAAACAGACCCTTCAGTCAAACTCGTCCATACCGACCAGTTTTCCGAACCTAATCTCGTCCCATTTGCCAGCACTTGGTCAATATCCCTCTAAACCCTTCCTATTCATATACTCATCCAGATGCCGAATAAATGTTGCAATTGTACCAGCCTTCACAACTCCCTCTGGCAGCTCATTCCATAAACACAACACCGTCGCATGAAAAAGTTGCCCCTTAGGTCCCTTTTATATCTTTTCCCTCACGCTAAATCTATACCCTCTAGTTCTAGACTCCCCCACTCCAGTGAAAATCCCTTGTCTATCTATCTGATCCATGCTCATGATTTTATAAACCTTTGAGATCACTCCTCAGCCTCTGACGCTCCAGGGAAAACAGCCCCAGCCTGTACAGCCTATCCCTATATCTCAAATTCTCCAACCCTAGCAACATCCTTATAAATCTTTTGTGAACCTTTCAAGTTACACAACATCTTTGTGATAGGTGGAGAACAGAATTGCGCACAATATTGCAAGAGTGGCCAAACCAATGTCCTGAACAGCCGCAACATGACCTCCCAACTCTCTTACTCAATACTCTGACTAATCAACGAAATCATACCAAACACCTTCACTATCCTATCTACCTGCACCTCTCCTTTCAAGGAGCTATGAACCTGCACAGCAAGGTCCCTTTGTTCAGCAACACTCCCCAGGACCTGACCATGATGTGTATCAGTCCTACTAAGCTTTGCTTTTCCAAAGTGCAGCACCTCGCACTGATCTGAATTGAACTCCATCTGCCACTCCTCAGCCCATTTGCCCATCTGATCAAAATCCCATTGAAATCTGAGGTAACCTTCTTCACTGTCCACTACACCTCCAATTTTGGTGCCATCTACAAACTTACTAACTATACCTCCTGTGTTCATATCCAAATCATTTATATAAATGATGAGAGGTAGTGGACCCAGCACGATCCTTGTGGCACTCCACTAGTCACAGGCCTCCAATCTGAAAAATAATCATCCATCACCACCACCCTATGTCTTCTGCCTTTGAGCCAGTTCTATATCCAAATGGCTACTTCCGTGAGATCTAACCTTGCTAACCAGTCTCCCATGGGGAACCTTGTCGAACACCTTACTGAAGTCCATATAGATCGCATCTACTACTCTTCTCTCATCAATCCTCTTTGTTACTTCTTAAAAACCAGATCGAGTATGTGACACATGATTTCCCATGCAGAAAGTTATGCTGACTATCCCTAATCAGTCTGTGCTTTTCCAAATACACGCAAATCCTGTCGCTCAGGGCTCCCTCCAACACCTAGTCTAGCACAGCATCTGTAGTTCCTGGGCTTGTCCAAACTGCCTTCGTTAAATAGTAGCACCATATTAACCAACCCGCAGTCTTCTGGCACCTCAGCTGTGACAATCAATAATACAAAAATCTCAGCAAGAGGCCCAGAAATCACTTCCCTCGCTTCCCACAGAATTTTAGGGTACAACTGATCAAAGCCTGGGGATTGATCCACCTTTATGCGTTTCCAGACATCCCGTACTCTGTAGTATGGACATTTTTCAAGATGTCACCATTTATTTCCCCACATTCTACATCTCCCGTGTCCTTCTCCACAGTAAATACTGATGCAAAATATTGCATCTTGATAAAACAAACGAGGGCAGGACTTACACTAATTAAAAGTAAGGCTTTGAGTAGTGATATGGAACAAAGAGACTGAGAGGTACAGGTCTTCTTAGTCTGTGTCACATGTAGACAGGGTGATTAAGAAGGTGGTTAGCACACTTATCTTCATTGCTCAGACCTCTGAGTACCAGAGTTGGGAATTTAGGTTGAGGCTGTACAGGATGCTGGGGAGGCCTCTTCTAGAATACTGTGTCCAGTTCTGGTTGTGCTGTGATAGGAAGGATATTATTAAATTGGAGCGGATTCGGAAGAGACTAACCGGGATGTTGCCATGAATGGAGGGATTGTGTCACAAGGAGAAGCTGGATAGGCTGGGATGCTTTTTCACTACAGCGTAGGAGGTTGAGGGATGACCTTAAAGGATTATAAAACCATGAAGCGTGTAGATAAGGGGGAGGGGGGGATTCAAGACCTGGGTGCATACAATTTGAAAATAGAGGAGAAAGGTTTAAAAAATAAATTGGGGATTTATTTTTACCTTTACATGTGTGAAGTGAACTCCCAGAAAAAGAAGCAGCTGTGAATACAATTACAATGTTTAAAAGACATTTAGACAAGTCCATAAATAGGAAATATTTGGATGAATGTGGACCAAGCGGAGGCAGGTGCGATTAGATTAGTTGGGAATTATGGTCAACACGGACTGGTTTAACCACAGGGTCTGTCTCTGTTCTGTATCATTTTAGGACTCAAACTCTCGCTATCTCTGAATTCCTCCATGCTCACAACTCCCCAGATCACTGTCACCTCATCCAGGCTAAACTCTTCCTTATCTCTAGAAATCCTCTCTCGCCTCAGAACCATCACTATCTCTGGTATCACAAGCATCTCTGTAACATCCTCCAATTGCCTCCCATCTCATCACCCACCCTCACGATCTCTAATCTTGACAACCCCCACAAATCTGTCCTTCTCCACAGTAAACACTGATGCCACTCGTTTAGTATCCCCCCCAACAACCCCATCTCCTGTGTCTTCACACATAGGCTGCCTTGCTGATCTTTGAGGTGGCCTATTCTCTCTCTCGTGACCCATTTGCTCTTAATGTATTTGTAAAAACCCTTTCCCTATTCGCCAAAGCGGTGTCCTGTCCCCTTTTTGCCTTACTGATTTAACTCTTAAGTATACTCCTCTTGCCTCTATACTCGAAGGATGTTTGTGATTTTTGGATTGGAGTAAATGCAAAATATTACATCTTGGTAAAACAAACGAAGGCTGGACTTAGACTGATTAAAAGTTGGGCCTCGGATAGTGATATGGAACAAAGAGACCGAGGGGTTCAGATCTTTGAAGTATGTGTCACATGCAGACGGGGTGGTTCAGAAGGGCTTTAGCACATTTGCCTTCATTGCTCAGATCTTTGAATATAGGCGTTGGGACATTATGTTGAGGTTGTACAGGATGTTGGGGAGGCCTCTTCTGGAATACTGTGCCCAATTCTGCTTGTGCTGTTATAGGAAGGATATTATTAAATCGGAGCAGGTTCAGAAGAGATTTACCAGGATGGTGATGGGAACGGAGGGATTGAATTATAAGCAGAGTCTGGATAGGTTGGGTCCTTTTTCACTGGAGCACAGGAGGCTGAGGGGTGAACTTATTAGAGGTTTATAAAATCCTGAAGAGTTTTGGTAATGTGAACAGCAGGTGCCCTTTCCAGGAGGGGGCGCGATTCAAGATTGGGGACATCCTTTTCTCAAATTAAAAAGTAAGGCTTTAAAAAGAAGTTCCGATGTTATTTTTTGTTTTTGCACAAGAGTGGTTCACATGTGGAATAAACTTGCAGAGGACGTGGTAGATGTGAATGCAATTACAATTTCAGGGTGGCACAGTGGCTCAACGGTTAGCACTGCTACCTCTCAGCGCCAGGGACACAGGCTCAATTCCTGTATTGGGTGAATGTCCATGAGGAGTTTGCATATTCTTCCCCATGACAGTGTGGGTTCCTCCAGGTGCTGCCGTTTCCTCCCACAATCCACAGATGTACAGGGTAGGTGACCTGACCGTGCTCAATTGCCCATAGTGTTCAGGAATGATTGGGTTGAGTGAATTAGTCGGGGTAAATGTAGAGCAAAAGGGTAGGGGAATGGGATTCTAATAGGAAAACAACATTTGGACCCGTATATCAACAGGGAATGCTAGGATGGACTTGGACCAAGTGGAGGCAGGTGCGATTAGTTCAGTTCGAATTTATGGTCGACACAGACTGGTTGGACCACAGGGTCTGTGTCGATGCTGTGTAACTTTATGACTCGTTATCTCTGTAAATTCCTCTATGTTTGGAACTCTCCCTATCAGTGCCACCCCATCCAGCCTTACAAATCCTCCACATCTCTATAATTCCACTCCAGCCTCAAAATTCAAAAACCTCTATCACAAATATCTCTATCTCTGTAACATCCTCCATCCTCACAATCCTTTCCAACTTGCATCTCCTCCAGCTTCATTATCCTCCCCATGTCTAATCCCCTCCAGTCTCTCAAAGCTCTGCTATATGTGCCTTTCTTTATTTCCAGCTTTCAGGATGCCCAATGTTTATTTCTCACTTGATGATTGCCCTTTACAATTCCTGCGCTGAGCTTCTGAATTTCCTCTTAAATCTCTGCGTCTCACTTTCCTCCCAAGAAAATCGACCAATCATGTGTCATCTATTCTAGTATCACCGTTTCTGACCTGATGTCCAATGGAGCCTGTCATATTCCTATAATAAACATCTCAGCGGTCTACAGAACAGAAAAACGCTCTGGTGGTCCATCGAATCTGAGAGAAAGAAAACTACGACTGAAAACTACCACCATACTATTATCCTCCTCTATTTTCCAGTACATGTGGAAAAGTGTCATCTATCATGGCATAGCAAGTGCACACTAAATACATCTCAAATGATTTCGGGATTTGTGTCTCCCACCCTCACAGACAGTGAGGTTTAGTGCAAGTGTTGCTCGATGATGACATCACCCACGGGAACACAGAGCAGCTGGGTCTGTGCAAACCAGAGTTTGCCCACACATTGGGAAGGATGGCAGGGTCCCTGAGAGGGGGCACAGGAGAGTTACCAGGATGGTTCAAGGAATGGGGGATTTTAGTTGCAGGGACATGGGTGTTGTTAATACATATCAAGAATATCCATCTACAATAGATGGACTCTTGTTCTCAACCTCTCCCCTTGCCTGGGCTGTGGTAACCTTCAGGTTAAACCACCACCAGACATCTCTCCCTAATGAGAGAGCAGCCCTATGGTCTGGTAGGACAATGCTGACTTTACCTTTTACACAGTGATGCCACTGTGCATCGGGGGTGGAGAGAGGGAATGCTGAAGGTGGTGGATGGGACACCACTCAGGCACAGTGCTTTGTCCTGGAGGATGTTTGCTTTCTTTAATACTGTTGAGGGCTGCACTGATGAAGGCAAGTGGAGAATGTTCCAACACGATCCTGATGTGTACCTTATAGAGAGCAAACAGACACTGGGGAATCAGGGGTTTGGGGAAACTGAGGTGTTCTCGTTGTAGCAAAGGAAATTGAGGGGAGCTGAGAGACAAGTGCTTACAAAACATATACAACAGGATGTTAAACCTTGCACTCATCAACTCATCATAAAAGGATTACTGGACACATATTTAAGATTTTGGGGAGATCTATTGACAGGACGGTTTGATTCAAAGGAGAATTTTTATGCAGAAAATGGAATTGAGCTGGAACAAAATACTCACACACAGTGCAAATATCCAGGTCCTGAGGTCCTGATGAATGGAGTAATTCAATCAGAGTTTGGCATTACAGTTACTGAGATTGCCATCTGAATATCCACCTGTAGTATCCTGTAATACAAATTTATAAAATCTGTCACTGTCAGTTCAGGTTAGAAACTCACACCATCCCCTCCTCCTGGTCCAGGATGACTGTACATATTACCCCTTGTGGAGGTCAGTAGTCAGTTCAGGGGGAAATCTGTGTGGGTTTCTATGATTTTCCAACTTGGGACTTCATGTGACTGAACAGGGCAGATCTTTGACACATGGGACAGAATGTTCCAAGAGTCAGTGAGATTTGGAGAGCAGGATTTCCTTCCTTTTCTTTCCTTCCGTTCTGCCGCTGTGCCTCATCAATAAGACATGGGGGGGGGGGGTGAAAGGCTCATGCAGCTCGATGGGCAAGTTGTCTCCATTCTGACCAAAGGGCAGCAAGATCCTCCCAGTCATTCCAAAGAGTCTCTCTGAAAAGACAGCAACTCAGCATGCTTCCCACTGCCTGGTGCTCCCTGGAAAGATTTAGAAGAATGAGGGGGGAGTCTCCTAGAAAATGTAGAACAGTAAAATTCCAAAAGGATTATAAACAGTTTACAGAGATGGATTCGGAGAAGTGGACAAGTTGGTAAATGGAGCATAACTTGGGATAATGTGAAGTTGTTCATTTTGGAGGAGGTAATAAAAGAACAGAGGACTATTTAAATGGTGGAAACTGTAGAAAGCTGCAACACAAAAGGGACCCAGGGGGTAACTGTGCAGGAAACACAGAAAGCTAGCACACAGTTACAACAGGTCATCAGGAAGGGGAATGGAATATTATTCCTGATTTCAGGGGATTTGCAGTATAAGAGTTTGGAGTATATACCTGAGAGCCACTTTATATATGCGAGTGAGACCACATATGGAGTAATGAGAGAAATTTTGGTCCCTTTATTTAAGGAAATACATCACTTCATCGGAAGCATTCAGAGAAGATTTACTGGGATGATCCCTGGTTTGCAGGGACTATCTTTTAAGAAAAGGCTGAAGAAGTTGGGACTGGACTCATTGGATTTGGGGGAGAATGAGAGGCGATCTTATTGAAACATAGGCTTATTAAGGGGTATGTCAGGGTAAATACTGAGAGGATGTGTCCCATCATGAGGGATCCTAGAACCAGATTCTGGGTCAGTTGCAGAATCAAGGGTTCTGTTTTAGATTTGTCAACTTTAATGCAACACAGACATGGGTAAGGGGTTTCAGTAGCAATGGAGCTGGGGTGAGGTGGAGAAAAGCAACATTTTAGAGATTGGAATTCCAGGTGTTTGCAATTGTGTAGATGTCTGATCAGAAGGTTACCTTGGGGTCAGAACATGAGAGCAATATTGTTAAGTTCTGCCTCAGGCATTTCCCAGTAAGAGGGAGGGGCTGAGCAGTAAGGGAAAGTAATTTGTAATAGCAACTGAAGGCAATGGGTTTAACCATTGCAGTGTTTCAGTGGAGGAAATTGCAGCCAATCGAGTGGTAAGCAGTTTGATGAATGAGTAACAGTGGAGCAATAGAGAGGGATGATCGGGAGAGAGAGCTGGGCATCGTCAGTGTACATGGGAAACCGATACGATGTCACCTCCTGGCAGTGTGTAGGTGAGATACAGGAGGGGACAAAGATAGATCCTGGATGGACACCACATATGAGGAATTCAGAAAGGAACGGGAGAGTGGAGATGGAGCAGGATTTTCCAACAACCTTGAGGTCAAGTATTAGTTCTTAGCAGAATTGGAAAGAAGGACATAACCAGAAAAGACAGACAGAACAACGAAAAATATTTGTGAATTGGGGAGGGGGAGTGATGAGGAGGGGCCCGACTCCAAAACTGCTATTTCTACATCAGTGACATCACCCAACTCCACCCTAGTCTCAGCTCATTTACTGAAATACTCGTCCATCCCTGTGTTATCTCCAGACTACGTTATCCAAACACAGTCCTGGCCAGCCTCCCACATTCAACTTACATATAATCCCAAGAGTATCGAAAACCCTCCTGCCCGAGTGCTCACTTGCACCAAAACTTGTTGATTCATCAAAAGGCTCCTTCCAAGCAACAATTTAAAATTCTCTCCCTTGATGTAATTCCTGGCTGTGAACATCCCTGTCTCCCTGAACCACACAACCTGAGAGACCTCGACAACTCATTTTCTTTCAGACTCCCAAAGGTGCATTTATGTATTGCTTCACCAGTCTGGCTGTTTCGACACGGTCAAGGGAACAAAGTCTGGAATTCGCACCCTGACCCTCTCAGACTTGCTTTCCTCCTTTAATGTATTCCTGAAAACCTGCTTATTTGGCAATACTTTTGATCACCTGACCTAATATCCCCATCTGTGGCCTTATGTCAGAAATTCTCAATTTCTGTGAAATTATAAAAATGATAAAAACACAAACCGTTGTTGATTTGCACACACATTGTCAACTCTTCACTGTCACTGAGTGAATAATCTGTAACATCTCTTACCCAAGTCACCACACCAACTGCAGCTGTACAAGGAAGTCAAACATCACCCTCTCCACAGGCAATGGGGCTTTGGCATTAATCACTGGTGTCTGTGGAGAGAGAAACACATAGTTGATATTTCAGGGAGTGCTAAATGCATTACAGGAAGTGAGAATGTTGCAGAATTTGATGGTCAGAAATGGAAGGAAAATGCACTCTTTTGTTGAAAAAAAGATTTATTCACTGGCAAAGATACTGTGGAAAATTTAGTCCGTTGAGAGAGCAGCACATTGTCAGGGGTTGGGCAGCAGAGGAAAATTAACTTACAAAAGGTCTGTGAGAGTAACAGTAAAACACTAAACAAGCCAAACAGCCTGTGCCCAAAGACTTTAACTCCCCTTCCCGCTCCACCAAAGATATGCAGGTCCTGGGCCACCTCCACCGCCAAATCCCAGGCATCTGATGCCTGGACGAAGAACGCCTCATCATCTGTGTTCAGATCCTCCAATCACATGGGATCAATGTGGATTTCACCAGTTTCCTCATTTCCACTCCACCCACCTTATCCCAGATCCAGCCTTCCAACTCGGCACTGCCCTTTTGACCTGACCTACGTTTCCATCTTCCTTCCCACCAATCAGCTGCTGCCTGACCTGCTGTGCTTTTCTAGCATCACACTCTTTGACATTGAAAACATCCTGACTCTGACACTGTGTAAATCCTGCCCTATCACTCCCTGCCAAGGAAGGCTGTGCATGCGTCCCCCTACAGCTTGCCCCTCTCAAAGTTGGCAGCCACACACATGTCCCGTGGATCACTGCCCCCAATAAAGATGGCGGCGATCACTCACACCTTTCACCATTTGAAGCATTTTCCCGTTTGCCACAAACACAGGCCTGGGATTTTCAAATTTGTGTTTTCCGATGTGCACTAAGTTCTGTAAAACGTCTCAGCCCGTTCCATTAAAATTTCCTTCTCTTCCTGATCAATATGTCTTTCCTTAACCATGCCCTGCACCTTCACACATTTCCAATGCCTTGATCACAACATCACAGTGCTGCCAGTGAAGCTTATCACGTGGTATCACTTTATTCCTGATGAAGGGCTTTTGCCCGAAACGTCGATTTTGCTGCTCCTTGGATGCTGCCTGAACTGCTGTGCTCTTCCAGCACCACTAATCGAGAGGCTTATCACGTGGTTGAGTGTAGCCACGCCCCTCATTCACTCAGACCAACCGGCACTACCTTGTCTTTCAGCCCCGTCCCCATCCTTTTATTGGTCCTGCACTGAGATCAATCACCAGAGGCCCTTTGTGGGCTGGAGCATGCTCAGTGCTTCCTGCTTTTGCTGCTGTTTATCAGGTATAAGAGAGAGAGTGTTCATTCCTGTTTCTCCTAATGTCAGACATTAACAACAACGACCTGCATTGTATGGAGCCTTTCACACTGACAAATCTCCTAAAGTGCTTCACGAATGCTGGAAATGTTGATTAAAGAGAACAACTTTAAGATACATCTTTGAGGAGTATAGAGGGGGTTGGGAAGGATATTTAAGAGATTTTTAGATCAGACAAACCGTCTAAAGAGCAACCCACCCAGACCAATTCCCCTACATCTAACACGACGGGCAATTTAGCATGGCCAATTCACCTAACCTGTACATTTTTGGACTGTGGGAGGAAACCGGAGCACCCGGAGGAAACCCACGCAGACACTGGGAGAATGTGCAAACTCGACACAGACAGTTGCCTGAGGTGGGAATAGAACCCGGGTATCTGGCGCTGTGAGGCAGCAGTGCTAACCACAATGCCACCGTGCCGCCCATCTACAACTCTGTCCTCTGCAGCTCCAATCATGGAGTGATGTCTGTGGAGAACAGCTTACGACGGAGACAGTTAGTGGCTAACCGTAGTTTAGCAACCCCATGTCCTAGCCCCCCTACCCCACACACCAGTCCTTGTTCTCACAGCCTGTCATTACACACTACCTATGGTTAGCCACTAACAGCTAGTAGCCCTCCCCCAGCTAGATCGTTATCCACTCCTTTATCCAACCCTTCTTCTCGCTCTATTCCTACCTATCCTTTAATCCTTACATCCTCCCCTAAACCCTTCCCTCTGCATATAAACCAACATTTTTTTCTCTCAGTATCAGTTCTGAGGAAGGGACACCGGATCTGAAATGTTAACTCTGATTTCTCATCACAGATACTGCCAGACCTGCTGAGCTTTTCCAGAACCTCCTGGTTGTTTTTTCTGATTTACATCTTCCACAGTTTTTTGGTTCTAATTTACCGGGAGTTTGTAATTCAGGTCCAACAGCCTCTGTCCCAGTCTCTGCTGTCTCTCCCAACCCCACCCAGTGACACGGCACCTGCACAGCTCATGGACCTGTGTCATCTTGCTGGCCACACCCCTCATTCACTCCCATTGGCTGCAGGACCACACAGACTCTCCTCCCATTGGTCTGGAGCTGCCGTCAATCAGCCAGGCCCCATTGTGATGAGAGTGGAGGGCTAATCCCTCTCTCTGCCCTGGGATGAGCTTCATCATTCACAGTGAATGGGGCAGTACCACAGAGCACAGGGCCTGGGGGCTATTCAGCCCATTGGGGCTGTACTCTCTCCCTCTGGAGATGCTGCAAATCTGTCCCAAATCCCCTCCTATTTGCCCACAGCCCCCCAAATCTTTCCTTAAAAATTAAAATTCCAAGTCTCTTTCAGAATACCTGCTGAATCTGTGTCATTCAGACTGTTCCAGATGCTCAGAACTTACTGAGTACAATAATGTTCACATTTTCACTTTGTATTATTTGCCAATTACTTGAAAGTAGTTACTAAAAGTTATGACAGTGTTAACAATTCCTCTCTCTCCTCAAATTCAAGACCTTGGAACCAAATCTGCACCAGGTCAAAATCACTGTTTCACCTTCTCAGCTCCAAGGACAATTATCTGTGCTTCAGCTTGCTCTCCACAAAAGAGGAATGCATCTTAGTTTATTAACGTCATAGACATATACAGCACAGAAACAGAACTTCGGTCCAATTCATCCATGCCGACTAGGAATCCTAAACTACTGGAGTCCCATTTGCCAGCTATTGGCCTGTATCCATCAAAACCCTTCCTGTTCACGTACCCAATCGGATGCCTTTTAAATGTTGTGATTTTATCAGCCTCCACTACTTCATCTGGCAGCTCATTCCATACACACACCACACTCAGCTTGAAAACGTTGCCCTTAGATTCCTTTTAATCGTTGCCCTCTCAACCATGTGCTCCAGTTTTGGACCCATCTAACCTCAGGAAAAAGAACCCCGTCTGCTCACCTTATCCATGCCCCTCGTGATTTTATAAATCTCCATGAAGTCACCTCTCAGTCTTGGACTCTCCAGGGAAATTAACCCCAACCTATTCAGCCTCTCCCTGTAGCCCAAATCCTCCAAACCTGGCAACGTTTTTGTAAATCTTGTCCGAACCTTTTCACGTTTCACAACATCCTTCCCAGAACAGGGAAAATCAAACTGAAAACAGAATTCGAGAAGTGGCTTAATCAATGTATTTTAAATGTTGTAATTGTACTCTCCTTCACCCCTTCCCTTGGCAGCTCACTCCAAACATGCACTGCCCTCAAACTGTCCAACTCTGGCAAAGTCCTTGCAAACATTTTCTGAAATGTTTCAAGTTTCACAACATCATTCCTGGAACAGGGAGATTGGAACTGAAAACAGAATTCCAGAAGAGCCTTAATCAATGTCCTGTACAGCAACAACATGACGGAGAGCATAACAAACGCTGCATTCACTCCCTTACCTACCTGTGACTCTACTTTCAAGGAACTATGAACCTGCACTCCAAGGTCTCTTTGTTCAGCAACACTTCCCAGGACCTTACCAGTAAGTGTATAAGTCCTGCCCTGATTTGCCTTTCCAAAATCCAACAGCTAACATTTATCTAAATTTAACTCTATCTGCCATTCCTTGCTCCACTGGCCCATCTGATCAAGATCCTGTTGTATTCTGAACTAACCTTCTTCGCTGTCCACTACACCTCCAATTTTGGTGTCTTGTGTAAAGCTACTAACCATATCTCATATATTCACATCCAAGTCATTTATATAAGGACCCAATAATTGATCCTTGTAGCACACTGCTGCTCACAGTCCTCCAGTCCACAAAGCAAATCTCCATCATCACCCTCTGTCTCCTACCATCAAGCCAGTTTCGTACCCAAATGGCTTGTTCCCCTTCATTCCATGTTATGTAACCCTGCTAACCAGTCTGCTTTGTGGAATCTTGTCGAATGTCCATATAAACAACGTTCACAGCCTGGTTTAATCAATTTTCTTTGTCACTTCAAAACATTCAGTCAAGTTAGTGAGACACGATTGTGCACGTACAAAGCCACATTGAGAACAGTCAATAATTATTCCTTACTTTTCCAAATAGATGGATATCCTGTCCCTCAGAATCCCTTCCAACAACTTGCCTGCCACTGACTTCAGGCTCACTATTTTCTTGTTCCATGGCCTCTCCTTACCACCTTTTTAAAATAATGGCACCTCATCTGTCGCTATCAATGATACAAATACCTCAGGAGAGGCCCAACAATCACTTCCCTAGATTTCCAGAAAGTTCCGGGATACATCTGATCAGGTCCCAGGGCTTTATTCAACTTGATGCAATTCAAGACATCCAGTAACACCTCCACTGTAACATGGATACTTTTCAAGTTCTCTCTGTTTATTTCTCCAAACTCTCGAGCTTCCATATCTTTCTCCAGTAAAAATGACGTGAAATATTTCCATATCTTTCCCACCCCTGGTGGTTCCATAGACAGCCTCGTTAATCTTTAAGGGGTCCTATTCTCTGGTCCAGTTAATCTTTTGTCTGTGATATATTTGTTTGATCTCTTTGGATTCTACTTAAACCATTTCCTGAAGCTATTTCATGTCAAACAGCATCAGCAGCAAGCAACAGAGCTAAACGATCCCACAACCAATAGATCAGATCGGAGCTCTGCAGTTCTGCCACACCCAGTTGTGAACGGTGATGGACAATTAAATAACTCACTGGAGGAAACATCACAGATATCCCCACCCTTACCGGTGAAGGGGTCTCACACGCCCACGCACCAGATAAGATGACAGCATTTGCAGCAATCTTCAGCCAGAAGTGCAAAGTGGGATGATCCATCTCAGCCTTCTCCAGTGATTTCCAACATCACAGATGTGAGTTTTAAGCCAGTTTGATTCAGTGTGAATAACATCAAGAAATGGTTAAGTAGTGCAAAGGCTACGGGCCCTACCAATATTCTGGCAATAATACTGATGGTTTGAGCTCCAGAACTTGCCACCCACCAAGCTAAGGACCGCTCCAGCCCTGGCATCTAGCGACAATGTGGAACCTTGCCCAGGGATGTTCAGCACAAAAACACAGGGCAATGCAACCCAAGCAATTTCCATCTATCAGTCCACACTCGATCAGCAGTAAAGTGATGGAAGATGTCATCAACAGGGGTATCAAGCAGCATCTGCACAGCAATAGCCAGCTGAGGGACACTCATTTTAGGCTCCACCAGGGTCACTCAGCTCCCGATTGTGTTACGGCCCTGATTCACAACCTGACAACCAGCTGAATCCCAGAGGTGAGGTGAGGGTGACAGCCCAGTCCCACTCCAAGATCACTATTTCTAGCTGATTCTACCCTTGTCTCAGCTCATATACTGTCATCCACCTTGTGTTATCTCCAGACGTCAGTATCCAAACACACTCCTGGCCAGCTTCCCACATTCAATCTCCCTGTAATCTAAAGAAAAACTAAATCTCTGCTGCCCAAGTACTCCCTCGTACCAAAACTTGTTGATCCATCACAAGGCTCCTATTCATAATCAACAACATAGAGCCACAGAGACGTACAGAATGGAATCAGACCCTTCAATCCAACCCGTCCATGCCAACCAGATATTCCAACCCAATTCCGTCCCACCTGCCAGCATCCGGCCCACATCCCTCAATTTAAAATTCTGACCCTTGATTTAATTCCTGGTTGTGATCATCCCTAGCTTGCCGCATCACACATCCGTGAAGACCTCGACAACCCATTCTGTTCGAGACTCCCAATGATCTATTAATTCATTACTTCACCTGTGTGGCTGCTTTTACAGTTGCCAAAGCATCATTTTCTGAAATTCGCAGCCAAAACCTCACAGGTCTGCTTTCCTCCTTTAAGACATTCCTCAAAGCCTGCTTATTTGGCAATGCTTTTGGTCACCTGACCTAATACCATCAGTCTCTGACCTTATGTCTAAAGTTCCCAATAATATTTTTGTGAAATTATAAGCATGATGATAAAACTACAAACTGTTCTTGATTTGGACATTACCTTCAAATCATCACTGTTGCTGTAATGAATACTCTGTAATATCTCTTACCTAACCACATTGTGGGAGTACCTTCACCACACAAACTGCAGCTGTACAAGAAAGTCAAACATCACCCTCTCCACAAGCAACAGGACTTTGGCATTAATCACTGGTATCTGTGGAAGGAGAAACACAGTTGATGTTTCAGGCAGTGCAAAACAGATTACAGGGAATGAAAATGGTGCAGAATTTGATAGTCCGAAATGGAAGGAAAATACACTTGCTTATTGGAAAAAAGAATTCTTGAGTGTCAAAGATTTTCCAGAAAGAAAATTAATAAGCAGCACATGGTCAGGGGCTGGGCGGCAGAGAAAAATTAACTTACAAAAATGTCTGTAAAAGTAATCGTAAAATACGAAACAGACCAAAAATACACCCATTGTTTGATACTGAGCAAGCTAGATATTGACAAAGTGCTCATAAGGGAGCCCAGAGATGAAGTAGAGCTGTAGAAGCTGTTATGATCCCACAGTCATAGAGACGTATTGCACCGACACAGACCCTTCGGTTTAACTCATCCATGCCAACCCGGTATCCGAACCTAGTCTATTCCCATTTGCCAGCACTTGGCCCATATCCCTGTAAACGCTTCCTAATCATATCATGTGTCTATTTAGATGCCTTCAACAAGTTTTAATTGTACTAGCCTCCACCACTTCCTCTGGCAGCTCATTCCACCCACTGCATGAAAGAGTTGTTCTTTAGCCCCCTTTGAATTTTTGCCCCGTTAACCCTAAAGCAATGTCCTCTACTTTTGGACACCACTACTCCAGGGAAAACACCTTGTTCATTTACCCTGTTCATGCTCCTCATGATTGTATAAATCTCCATAACATCACCGCTCAGCCTATGGCACTCCAGGGAAAACAGCCCCAGCCTTTTATGCCTCATCCTGTAGCTCAAATCCTCCAACCCTAACAACATCCTTGTAAGTCTTTTTTGAAACCTTTCAAGTTTCACAGCACCCTTCTGATAGGAGGCAGGCCAGAATTGCACACAATATTCCAAAAGTGGCCTAATGAATGTCCTGTACAGCAACATGACCTCCCACATCCTATATTCAATGCTCTAGCCAATAAAGGAAAATACACTGAACACCTTCTTCATCATCCTATCTACCTGCAACTTGACTTGGAAGTACTGTGAACCTGCAGTCCAAGGTCTCTTTGTTCTGCAAACGTCTCCAGGGCCTTTCCATTCAGTGCATAAGTCCTGGGCTGAAAAACGTATTGCTGGAAAAACACAGCAGGTCAGGTAGCATCCAAAGATCGGGATAATCGACATTTCGGGCATGAGCCCTTCTTCAGGAATCCTGAAGAAGGGCTCATGCCCGCAATGTCGATTCTCCTGATCTTTAGATGCTGCTTGACCTGCTGTGATTTTCCAGCAACACATTTTTGAGCTCTGATCTCCAGCATCTGCAGTCTTCACTTTCCCCTAGAGTATAAGTCCTGCCTTGACTTGCTTTTCCAAAATGCAGCACCTCACATTTATCTAAATTAATCCGTATCTGATCAATATTTCACTGTAACCTGAGGTAACCTTCTTCCCTATGCACAATACCTCCAATTTTGATTGACCTGCAAACTCAGTTACGATAGCAAGTCCTTTAAATGAATGACGAAACAAATCCAGAAATAAACATTCATTACTCTGAGTTTGAATGTACTCTGTGTAAATCCTGCCCAATGACTCTGTACCAGAGAAAGGCTGCACATGCGCCTGGCTGCACCTTGCCCCCTACAAAGATGGGGCTGCGCACGTGTCCAGTGAATCGTTGCCCCGAATAAAGATGGCGGTGCTCACTCAGGCCTGCAGCCGCGCTGAGGCAATTTCCCTTTTACTACAAACACGGGACTGGGAAGTTCAAATTTGTGTTTTCCGACGTGCACAACATGCTTGTAAAACCTCTCCCCTCATAGCAATACAGTTTTTCTCCCGTTTCCCTCTGTTTATTTGTTTCTTTCCTTACCGTATCCTTTCGCTCCATAACTTCCGGAAAATTCATTACAGCGACTCTCCGCTGCGCGCGAGGGTAACCACGTGGTTTAGTCTAGTTCTGCCCCTAGTTCACTTTGATTGGTTGGAGGACCAACCTCCCCTGGTCCTCCAGTTCCGCCCACCGTCCTTTCATTGGTCCGGTCCTGACATCAATCACCCCTGGTCCCTTTGTTGGCTCGAGCATGCACTGTGCGTCCTGCTTTCGCTGATATGTTGGATAATGTGATGGGAGAGTTCACTGAGGGGAAGGATCCCTTTGTGTGAGCTCTGCAGTAGATTTCCTTTATTCATGGAGGGAATTGCCTTCCTACTCATGACTGCATAGCTGTGATTGATGAATCAATGCCATCTGAACCAGTACATAAACACACCATTTTCACAACATCTGAGATCTTCAGCACATTGTATCACGCTCTTCTTTGGAGATAAAAAAAGCATGAAATGGAGCCTCAAGGAATCAGAACAGGAATAGGGCATTCATTCCCTTCGGCTTGTTCCCCCATTCTATCAGATCATGGCTGGGCCAACCCAGACCTCAACACCTCTTTTATGCTTGATCCGCATATCCCTCAACTGCTCAATATTTCAAAAATCTATCTGGCCTCTTTTAGAATAATTTGAGACAGAATCATAAATTCCCTACTGTGTGGAAACAGGCCCTTCAGCCCAACAAGTCACACTGACCCTCTGATGACTAACCCAACCAGATCCATTCCCCTTCCACATTTAACTTTCACAATTTTTTGGGCTAGAAAATTCTAGCCATTCACTGAGAGAAAAAAATTCTTTACATTTTTTACAAAATGAATGTTCCCTTATGTAATGTTTAGTTTGAGACTTCATTGGTGCTAGAAGATCGAGTCAACATCTACCCTGTCAAGCTCCTCAGAACCTTGTTTCCATAAGATCACCCCTTATATTATGTGGTCGGCACAGTGGTTAGCACTGATATCTCACAGTGCCAAAGACCTGGGTTTAATTCCTGCCTCAGGTGACTCTCTGTGTGGAGTTTGCACGTTGTCTGCGTGGGTTTCCTCCGGGTGCTCCGGTATCCTCCCACAATCCAAAAAAAGTGCAGGTTAGGTGAATTGGCAATGCTAAATTGCCTGTAGTGTTAGGTGAAGGGGTGAATGTTGGGGAATGGATCTGGGTGGGTTGTGCTTCGTCAGATCGGTGTGGACTTGTTGGGCCAAAGTGCCTGTTTCCACACTGTATGTAATCTGTTTGTCGAGATTCTATTGAATAATGACCTAACCTGTTTAGCTATTCTTGATAGGTCAACCTTTTCATCCTTGAAGCGGCTAGCTGAATTTTTTTTGAATTGTCTCCAATACTGGTTTATCCCTTATTAAATATGGGAACTAACATTGTGTACAGTACTCCAAGTGAGGTCTCAGCAACAGCCAGTGTGGTTAACCAATCCTCACTCCATGCAAATAGGTTACCCCTGACACAGTGAGCTCCTGTATTATGCAATTAACTTTTCTAAAGCACCTTATCATATGCATTTTTTAAAACCCAAATACAGAACATCATTGGATTGCCCTTTATCAGCCCTGCTTGTTATCTCCTAAATGAACTGTTGCAAATTTGTCATAGTGTCTCTTTCACAAAACCCAGTCTACAATGTTAAATGATAAGCTTTTCTAAATGTCCTGCTATTTATTACTTTAATATTCGACTCTGCCATATTACAAACACAGACATTAAACTAACTATAGTTTCCTGATTTCTGTCTCCCTTCCCTTCTTGAACAGGTGCATCAATCCACTGGATGCTTCCTGTATCCCCTGATTCTGGAATATTCCAATCGATGCCTTGAATATCTCTGCAGTCAGTTGCCCTAAAAGTGTTTGATCCAGGCCATTAGGTCCTGTCTGCCATTAGTCCTATTAGTTGGTCAATAC
Source organism: Chiloscyllium punctatum (assembly GCF_047496795.1). Classification (NCBI taxonomy): domain Eukaryota; kingdom Metazoa; phylum Chordata; class Chondrichthyes; order Orectolobiformes; family Hemiscylliidae; genus Chiloscyllium; species Chiloscyllium punctatum. The sequence continues at coordinate 36,333,522 of NC_092790.1, read as the reverse complement.
TTTGTCCCCTGTGACAAAACTGTTATAACATTTTTCTACCCATGATTAACTTGCTTATTTGCTACCTTTAGGATGATAACGGTATCCTCCTTCCTGAAGATCAATGTAAAATATCGGTTTAAATTATCTGCTGTTTCCTTGTACCCATGATCAATTCCACAGTCAGAACCTCCAAGGGTTCGATGCTGACGTTAGATACTCAATTTTTATATACCTGTACAACTCTTGTCATTCATTTTTGTTTCTTGTCAATTGAATTACATGATCAGTTTTCTCCCTTTTTAGTCATCCGCGGCTATGTCATTCTTTTCCTTGTGGGTACTGCTCTTGACTGCCTTTGTTACCCACGGGCGGTTCACCTTTCTCTTCGCGTTCTCCTTTTTGCTTCAAATTAACTTTTGCTAAGAATTATGTAAAACAAAACTCATCATATTACAGTGACTGAGCATGTGATTTTTTTAAACATTGGATGCCTTAATGTTCTCATTGGGTTTTGCTGTTTCAAAGAAGATCTGAGATCAGCTGCAAAGGAAGTGACAGCTGATTCGCTGTTAATTTCCAAAATTAATTTGAATACTTGCAAAAAGAAATTGTTTGTATTACTGTGAGAGCAGGGATCTAGCCAAATACCTATTTTAAAAAGGTAGCACAGTTGTGATGGGTTGAAGAGGGGCCTCCGATTTCAAAAGCACAATGTGATCCAAGTTGTCTTCTAATCTGTGCTGTACTAATTCTTTCTGATTGAGATGACTGGGTTGGCATGTGCGCAGGTTGTAGCAGGATCTCTGACTGCCACAAACCGATCTGGGGGAACAGCTCCTGTGTCAGTGACAGTGCTGTTGGACTAATAGAGGCAACAACATTCAGACTTCACGAAGCAACTGCGAACCAGGGCTGCAAACCCACAATTCAAAGAACTGCAGGTTAGGTGAATTGGTTATGCTAAATTGCCATAGTGTCCAGCGATGCACAGTTTCAGCGCATTAATCAGGGGTAAACATTGAGGAATAGGTTTGGTTGGGATACTCTTTGCAGGGTTGGTGTGGATTTGTTGGGCTGAAGGGCGTGTTTCCACAACGTAGGGATTCCTTGCTATGAGTAATTTTGGGGATCTAACAGAATCCTGGAATTCAGAGGGTTCACTGTTAGTTAAAATAGTATTGTGCACTCAGCTTACTTTACCTTCTGAAGCAGTTTGAGGTCGACTGCTCTGTGCAATTCCACAGAACAGATGCTCTAGAACCAATCATGGAACAGCTATTTTAGACCTGATAATATGATTGAATAATGAGCTCAATGTAAAAGACCCTTTTGGTAAGATACAATGCAGCATGATAGAATTTAGCTTTCGGGTGAGGAATTTGACTCTTCAACTAGTATCTAAACTTAAAGGCAGTGACAAGGGGATAAGGTAGTAGTTCGCTAAACTGGAATGGGACTACAGATAGAATGTCAAAGCAGAAGAATATATTCAGTTATTTTATTATTCTCAACAATATATATTAACTTGTAAAAGAAATGCACGATGAACAGCGGTGCATAGCTGAGGGAATTATGAGTGACATCAAATTGAAAGAAAAGATGTACAAAACTGCAAAGATGATGGTAGACAAGAAAGTTTAAAAATTTCAAACTATCGAAGGATGAACAAAACAACAGATGGAAGATATTTTGTCCCTTGTCAGAGAGACTGTTGTAACATCTTTGCTCCCCTTAATACCTTGCTTATTTCCCAGCATTAGGATGGTAACAGCATCTTCCGGATTAGTAAAATAATTGGGCAAATTAACCCACCAGTCACTCAGCCTAAAACACAGTGCTCTTGTGATTCTGTGGTAGTGTCTCCAACTTTGAGCCAGAAGGCCTGGAACTGTCCCACCTCCAGAGGTGTCATAATGCATTGAAATAGTTTGATTGGGAAAGCAATACTGAGACAAACTTCAGTAATTGAATGGACAATCTTGATGGTCTCTGAAAAATCCAAACTTGACTGATTTGTATCCTCACCTGAGGCCTGATCTCAATTAATCTGCCTCATTTAAATGGAATTGCCTTTTCTTGTGTTGAATATAATTGAAGTTTGCCCTGTCTGCATGCCCCCTTGTGCAAAACATGTGTCAATCTGTCAAAGAATAAGATTGAAAACTCAGATCAGCTGATAACCTGTTCAAGGGCTTAAACCAGTGGCCTTTTCCACTGGGACAGTAGGCGCTACAAAATTGATCCCATTTCCCATTAAACTGAGACAGGTGGTGGTGAGCTTCCTGGAATGTCTTTCACTGAAACATTTTTGAATTAAAATAAATTACTTTGGTTGCGGTGCAATTGAATTTAGAGATTTAGTGGGGAGTATCGACTGTCATTTCTTCATTTCATCGCAGAAGGAATGAGAGCAGCCCAACGCCAGCCGAAACTGCCAGATATTAAAATGCGTAACTCCACCTCATTAGCCAGTCTGACTGAGTCATCCAGACTCAAACATCATGACTGGAGGTGGGTTTTTGTGTTCACTGTGGATGCTTTTACAGAGTTCAAAATTAATGCAGAACATATTTCTTGAGAACTGAAAACAACAAATAATGAATATCACAGGAGGGAGCTGATGGCCGAGTGGTATTACTGCGAGGTAAAAACATTGACTGCAGATGCTGAAAACCAAATACTAGATTAGTGGTGCTGGAAGAGCACAGCAGTTCAGGCAGCATCCAACGAGCAGCGAAATCGACATTTCGGACAAATGCTCTTCATCGGGAATAAAGGCAGTGAACGTGAAGCGTGGAGAGATAAACCAGAGGAGGGTGGGGGTGGGGAGAGAGTAGCACAGAGTACAATGGGTGAGTGGGAGAGGAGATGAAGGTGATAGGTCAAGGAGGAGGGGATGGAGTGGTTAGGTGGAAAAGAAGATAGGCAGGTAGGACAAGTCCGGGCAAGTCAAGGGGACAGTTACTGAGCTAGAAGTTTAGAACTAAGGTGAGGTGGGGGAAGGGGAAATGAGGAAACTGTTGAAGTTCACATTGATGCCCTGGGGTTGAAGTGTTCCGAGGCGGAAGATGAGGCGTTCTTCCTCCAGGCGTCTGGTGGTGAGGGAGCGGCGGTGAAGGAGGCCCAGGACCTCAATGTCCTCAGCAGAGTGGGAGGGGGAGTTGAAATGTTAGGCCACGGGGCGGTTTGGTTGATTGGTGCGGGTGTCCTGGAGATGTTCCCTAAACTGCTCTGCTAGGAGGCGCCCAGTCTCCCCAATGTAGAGGAGACCGCATCGGGAGCAACGGATACAATAAATGATATTAGTGGATGTGCAAGTAAAACTTTCATGGATGTGGAAGGCTCCTTTAAGGCCTTGGATGGAGGTGAGGGAGGAGGTGTGGGCGCAGGTTTTACAGTTCCTGCGGTAGCAGGGGTAAGTGCCAGGATTGGAGGGTGGGTTGATTGGGGGCGTGGACCTGACGAGGTAGTTGCAGAGGGAACGGTTTTTGCGGAAAGGGGTGGAGAGGGAAATATATCCCTGGTAGTGGGGTCTGTTTGGAGGTGGCAGAAATGTCGGTGGCTGATTTGGTTTATGCGTAGGTTGTTAGGGTGGAAGGTGAGCACCAGGGGCGTTCTGTCCTTGTTACGGTTGGAGGGGTGGGGTCTGAGGGCAGAGGTGCGGGATGTGGATGCGATGCATTGGAGGGCATCTTTAACCACGTGGGAAGGGAAATTGCGGTCTCTAAAGAAGGAGGCCATCTGGTGTGTTCTGTGGTGGAACTGGTCCTCCTGGGAACAGATTCGGCGGAGGCGGAGGAATTGCGAATACGGGATGGCATTTTTGCAAGAGGTAGGGTGGGAAGAGGTGTAATCCAGGTAGCTGTGGGAGTCGGTGGGTTTGTAAAAAATGTCAGTGTCAAGTCGGTCATCATTAATGGAGATGGAGAGGTCCAGGAAGGGGAGAGAGGTGTCAGAGATGGTCCAGGTAACTTTAATTTCAGGGTGGAATGTGTTGGTGAAGTTGATGAATTGCTCAACCTCCTCGCGGGAGCACAAGGTGGCGCCAATGCAGTCATCAATGTAGCGGAGGAAGAGGTGGGGAGTGGTGCCTGTGTAATTACGGAAGATCAACTGCTCTACGTAGCCAACAAAGAGACAGGCATAGTTGGAACCCAGACGTGTGCCCATGGCTACCTCTTTGGTCTGGAGGAAGTGGGAGGATTCAAAGGAGAAATTGTTAAGGATGAGGACCAATTCAGCCAAACGAATGAGAGTATCGGTTGAAGGTTACTGTTGGGGACGTCTGGAGAGGAACAAACAGAGGGCTTGGAGGCCCAAGTCATGGCGGTTGGAGGTGCACAGGGATTGGATATCCATGGTTAAGATAAGGCGTTGGGGGCCAGGAAAACGGAAGTCTTTGAGATGGTGTAGGGCGTGGGTGGTGTCTCGAACGTATGTGAGGAGTTCCTGGACTGGAAGGATAGGATAGTGTCGAGGTAGGTAGAGATGAGTTCAGTGGGGCAGGAGCATGCTGAGACAATGAGTCGGCCAGGGTGGTCAGGCTTGTGGATCTTGGGAAGGAGGTAGAACCGGGCAGTGCAGAGTTCCCGGACTATGAAGTTGGAAGCTGTGGGTGTGATATGTCCTGAGGTGATGAGGTTCTGTATGGTCTGGGAGTGGGGACACTGCTGGGCAAGGAACAGCTATATTCGAGGCTTCAATCCCACTATCTTGTGAGGACATTTCTTTCCCCTCTGATGTATGGTCCTCACTGAGACAACCCAGGTGGTCCCAGGTATCAATCTTGACCCATGCTGTATTAGTGATCCCTGTAATATCCTCCATTCCCGATCATCTTTCCTCTGTTTGGAATTTCTTCTAGTCCCCACAATGCTCTCTATCTCTGTCAGGTTCTCCAATCCCTAACAACATAATCCCTATACATCTCCAGTAGAAACTAAATTCCTTCATCCTGGTTAACCCCGAGAGTCCTGTTTATCCCTGTAAGCCCCTCCTACCAATACTGCCCTCCATGTAAATGTATTTGCCTTTAACCTCTCCATCCTTTCCTATCTGGGTAAACGTCTCCAGCTCCTCCAAGTCTTCCTTGTCTGTGAAAAATTATTCACTCCATTGAACTGTCCCGATCTGTGTAATCCCTTCCAGATCTAAATACCTCCCTGCCTTTGAAACTATGTCAGGCTCCTACCTGAGAATCTCACTATCCGTGTAATCTCCCAAGGAACCCCTGACTTCAGGAACCCCTCCACCTGATAATATTCTCCACGTCTGTAGAAATCTTCCAGTTCAACCGTCCCTATCATGGAACTTTGTCTCTATAATCCTAATGATGATGATAAACTCTTCCTCTCTAAAGCGCACTCAATCTCTGTAAATTCTGCTGGTACCTGCTCCCCTCCTTGTGCATGTAATCTGCTTCAGTCACTACATATCTTTATATCTTTAACGTCCTCCCCATGTGACTACACTATTTATTTCCGTTACCTTCATGAGCTTCCGTAATTCTCACCGACTCTCACCATGTCCCATCCCTATATCCCTCCGTTTTTCTGAAAAGTCCTCCTGATTCATAAAACCCTCCCTAAATTTGTCTCCTGTTCCAGCCTCCACATCTCTCCCTGGAGCAGTCAAAGCTGCTCCAATAACCTCAAAGCCTCCTGGTGTTTCTAACTCCCTTTAGTTGTGAAACTCTCCCCATGTCTGTAATATATCCTGCAGTGTCAAAAGCTCTCCCTATATTTGTATGGTCCTCCAATCCCTACAATTGCCCCTGTTTTTGTAACATTATCCTGCACCTTGAAACCTCCTGATTGCCGAACCTTCTTCAGGCTCTGCACTTTCTCTATTTCTGCTACTTTCTCCTGCTCTTAGAACACTCTCTCTCTGTATGATCCCCTGCAGTCTCTGTAGCCATCCGTATCTCAAACCACAAGCTGCCTCCACAACCTTCCCCACACCTTTTCCTGCTTCCAGTCCCTTCAGCACCTTCTATAACTGCAAACTGCCCGTTTGCCAAGGCTACTCCAGTTCCTACAATGTCTGTCAGAATCTGATGCCCACACTCTCTCTAATCTGCAAGTCTCTCTGTAATCTGTTAATATCTGCAGCCACCACTACTGTCCGTAACTTTCTTCGGTCTTCCAGTCCCATTAAGCTTCCCATTCTTGCATTAACTAAAGCCTGTGTATCTTAGTACTGCCTAAAAACGTGCATGTCTATGTAAACTGTTCCAACCCCTCACTATCTCCATAAACACCTGCTACCCCTAAATCCATCTCTATTTGTATTCCCTCTTCTCGTCCTGTCAAAACCCCCAATCTATGGAGCCCATTTGATCTTCCCTTGTTGGGTAATCTCTTGAAGTTCCAGGTGATTTCCCAATTTTAGCAGTTTCCCCAATCTTTATGACTCTCCAATTCCGATCAGACTCACTTTCAATGCCAGTTTATCTAGTATCAAAACCTACCTATAATCTGCTTATTCTTCTCCAATTCTTAGAAATTAATCTCTTTACATTTCACCCTAGTTCTCCCCCAACCCTCCCAACCACAGGAACCTCTTTCAGTTTGAGCAACCCTCCCCATCTGTGTCATTGTCTCTAACCCAGTAACCTGGCATTCTCCATTGCCTTCCTATCTATGAGCCTTCAGAACCTAGAAGCCTTCGAATATCTGTAAACATCTTCCGTCACTACAACCTTCCATACCTCTCTTAGGACTCTTCTCTTGGAAACACCCCCTGTCTGTCCCTCTCAGTCTGCCTGCCTCACCCTACACCCATCCCAATCCCTATCTCCAGAATTAAATCCAGCTCCCTCTATCTCTGTAAATTCCTCAAATCCCCAAACACCTTTGTCCCGCTGACATTCTTGATCAGATGTACTCTGTTTAACTCTAACATCCTTGTGTCCCTGTAAGCCTCCCTATCTCTGTAACCTTTATCCATCTGTTCAAACCCCCACTACTGAGGAATGACTCCCTGTATTCGCCATAAGGGAGAAGGAAAGACAGTGAACAAATATGATGGAACTGTCATTCCGGAGATGTAGCTGCAGAATCACCATCGCTGGAAAGGGAATATTGAAGGGTTGTTGGGATCTATACAAAAAGGCAACAAGTTGTGAAGAAAGGATGAGGTTAATGCATTAATGAGACAGTCATATGGATCTGAAGATCAAATGTTGGAGTCTGTTTGGGTGGAGCAAGCAGCAACAACCGTTAGCAGGAATTATTTTATGGGCACCAGAAAATGATGGTAATGTCAATATGGTTATGATCAGGACACTGAATATACTTGGAGCAAGGGCAGTATAGTTACTGTGGGTGACGGTGGTCTCCATCCCGACTGGATAACTAATGAATATCAGGGCTATAATGGATGGAATCCTGGATTGATTACGAGATGGTTTTCTCTAACATCATATCAAGGAGCCATCAACAAAATTGTCTATTGTAGATCAAATACTGTGTAATAATAAATATCTAAAAATCCTAATCTAAAGGTGTTTTTTTGAGCAGAGACCCACAATGTTGTAATGTAGATGCTCAGTTTGAGCTAGGACCATGAGAAGTAGGAGTGAAATTAGACCATTTGGCCCATTGAGGATGCTCTGCCTTTCAATCTGATCATGGCTGACCTGATACTCTTCAACTCTACTTTCCTGCCTTTTCCCCAAGCCCTTGTTTCCCTGATTCATTAACATCTGACCATCTCTGCTGTAAATATTCTTAATGACCCAGCCTCGACAGCCCCCTCCAGTCAGGAATTCCCACAGAGTCACTACCCTCTGAGTGAAGACATTCCTCCTCATCTCCATCTTAAATAGGTAAGCCCTTGATGGGATTTTATGGTCTCTGGTTCCAGATTCTCACACAACTGAAACGAAGGGAAATGACAAAGATAATTATTGGAGGTGAAATGAAAATTGGTGGAGATGGGGTTAACGAACAAGAATGTCCAAGGTTGCAGAGCTTTACAGATCAGTTGGAAAGATGTGCAGAGAAATGGCAAATTGAGTTTAATCTGGACAAGTGTGAGGTGATGTCAGATTCAAGCGGAAATTAAGGACACTGAGGGAAGTTGATAAATAGAAAGATCTTGGTGCAAGACATTAACTCCCTGAAAATGACAACAGAAGTGTTTCAGACAGGAAAGAAAACAAATAGAACACTGGCCTTCATCGGTCACAACATTGGGTATAGTGGTTGGCATCTGATGTTGTAATTGTATTAAACTTCTGCTTGGCCACATTTGCAATACTGTGTGCTGTTCTCATCTCCACACAATAGGAATTATGGGGAGACTTTGGAGAGGGTACAAAAGGTGTTTATCAGCACGTTGCCTGTGTTAGGGTTTTCATGGTGTGTTAGGTGTAAGAGGAAATTAAACAAAGTTGGATTGTTTTGCGAGAGTATCAGAGGCTGACAGGAGACCAGGTACAGAGGACGTTTAAACGAGATGTGTATGACAAGTTTTTTTTAATATAGAGAGTGGAGGTTACCGAGGGATGTCGTAGCAACAGAATGTGAATAAAATTTCAAAGTGGCATTTAGACAGAAACATGAACAAGGATACGGGATATGGACCATGTGCAGGCAGATGGTTTGTGTTAGAATAGCATCTTGCACAGCACAGCCATGGTAGGCCGAAGGGCCTGTTGCTGTGCTCTACTGTTCTATTTTCTAACTTCACAGCATCTGCCCGATCAGAGACCCTCAGAATCTTGGATGGTTCATTCCATTTCTCTCTCATTATCTAAACTTCAATGGGTTCAACCTCAATCTACTTCACCTATTCTCACTAGAAAATCCCTCCATTCCCAGGATCAGCCGAGTGACCCTTCTCTGACCTGCCTCCAATGCGACAGTATCTTTCCTTCGGGCACTCAAACTGTTCATAATATTCTAGGTATTGTCTGACTTGAACCATGCCTAATTTTAGCTAGATCTGCCTATTTTTAGACTCCATTCCCTTTGTAATAAATGCCAGCATTTGATTTGACTTCTCTATTACCTGCTGACCTTGGAAGCTAACCTTTTTAGATTGATGAACAAGAACTCCCATAACCCTTTCTCCTGCCAGTCTGAAACCAAATAGTGTTAGCCTGACATTAAGTCGGGAGCATATTAAAATTGTTTGAAAGGATATTTTAAAATAAAATAACTGGCCACTTAGAAACACATTTTATAAAAAAGACTTTGTTTTTGAGCCTGTTGGATTTAATTGGTTTGTGTGAATATAAATGGCTGAATTGAATGGGTATAGAAGGGGTGTAGTGGTACAGGGGAAATGGTGTCTTTGAATTATCAGAAGCCTTTACACAAATTTCAATAAGGGCTAATGAGTAACTTGGTAGAGAATAGGGCCTCTGAAATATGAATAAGTTCGCCTATGTGTGGAACCAGAGGAGGTGGGTGAGATATTAGACAAAATAGTGTTGTCAGTATTTACTGTGGCGAAAGACATGGAAGTTAGGGAAAATGGGGAAGTAAATAGTGATGTCTTAGAAAGAATCCTCAACAGAGAAGAGAAAGTGCTGGAATCTTAAAACAAATAAAGTTAGATCAATCCTCAGTAGCTCATTAGGTGCATCCTAGAATATTGTGGAAATCTAGGGAAGAAATTGCACTGCCCCTAATAGAAATATTTATATTATCAACAGATGCAGTGCGGTGCCGGAAGACTGGAGGGAGGATAATGCTGTTCCATCACTTAAGAGCTGCAGGGAAAAGCCAGGAAATTACAGCCCAGTGAGCCCAGTGGTAGGGAAGTTGTTGGAGGAGATTATGAGAAAACGGTACCACATATATTAACAAAGGCAAGGGCTGATTAGAGATAGTCAGCATGGCTTTGTGAGTGGAAAACCGTGTTTCACAAATCGGATTCACTCTTTGAGGAGGTAGACAAGAGATCGATGAAGGCAGACCAGTGAACATTGTCCACATGGACAGCAAAGCATTTAACATTGTTCGAAGGGATTTCGAACATCTTGTCAAGAGGAAGAAGGAAGCTTATTTTAGGTTGAGGAAGCAAGGGTCAGAAAGCTTTTTCGAGGGTAACATAGAGCAGAACGATGGCTCAGTGGTTAGCACTGCTACCTCATAGCACCACGGACTCCATTTTGATTCCAGCCTCAGGCGACTGTCTGTGTGGAGTTTGCACATTCTTCACGTGTCTGCGTGGGTTTCCTCCAGGTGCTCCGGTTTCCCCCCACATCCCAAGGATGTGCATGTCAGGTGACTCAGCCAAGATAAATTACCCATAGTATTCAGGGATGTGTAGGTGTGGCGCATTAGTCAGGGCAATTGGGGAGTAATAGGGTGGGGGAATGAGTCTGGTTGGGATACTGTTTGCAGGGTTGATATGGAGGTGTTGGACCAAATGGCCTGTTTCTATACTGTAGGGATTCTCGAAAGTACCAGGAAGGAACTTAGGAGTGGACTTAGGACAGCTAGAAGGAGACATGAAAAATCATTGTTGGGAAGGATTAAGGAAAACCGTAAGGCAGTCTCCACTTAAGTGAGGAACAAGAGGATGGCCAGAGTGAGAGTAGGGCCTGTCAGGGATAATGGAGGGAACTAGTGCCTGAAGTCGGAGGAGGTTGGGAAGGACCTCAATGAATCCTATGCCTCAGTATTCACTGCTGAGAGGGACATTTGTGAGGACAGCCTGAAACAGGCTGATATACGTGAACAGATTGATGTTAAGAATGAGGATATGCTGAGAATTTTGTAAAAGATAAGGATAGATAAGTCCGCTGAACCAGATTGGATGTGCCCAAAGTTACTGCACGAAGCGAGGGAAGTGATTGTTGCACTTTGGCGATGACCTTTGCACCCTCACTGTTCACTAGAGTCGGACCAGATGATTAGAGAGTTGCAAATTTTATTCCCTTGTTGAGGAAATGGAATCCTGGGAATTACAGACCTGTCAGTCTTATGTCTGTGGTGTGCAGATTATTGGAGAGGACTCCGAGACAGGATTTATAATTCCTTGGCAAACCATAGTTTGATTACAGATAGTCAGCATGGCTTTGTAAGGGGCTGATCATGCCGTATAAATCTTATTGAAACTTTTGAGAATGTGACAAAATACCTTTTAGGCTCAATTCAGAAAGTACAGAGACATGGGTTGCCGGGAAACCTCTCTTTCTGGACATGGAATTAATGGCCCCCAGAAGACAGAGGGTGATCACAGATGAAAAGCATTCATCCTCGAGCTCAGTGACCAGTGTTGTTCTGCAGGGAGAGGTGCGAGGACCTCTGCTCTTTGTGAGTTTATGAATGACTTGGATGTGTGAGTGGAAGAGTGAGTTAGTAAGTTTGCCAATGACACAAGCGTTGGTGGAGTGGTGAATACTGTGGAGGACTGTTGTTGTTTGCAACGGGGCAATGACAGGATGCAGAGCTGGGCTGACAAGTGGCAGATGGAAGTCAATCTGGAAAAGTGTGAAGTCATTCATTTTGAAAGATTGAATTTGAATACAGAATGTAATGTTAAAGGCAGGATCTTTGGCATTGTGGAGGAACAGAAGGATCTTGGGTAACAGGTCCAGAGATCCCTCAAAGTTTGCCACCCAAGATGATAGGCTTGTTAAGAAGGAATATATTGTGTTGGATTTCATTAGCTGGGGGATCGAGTTTTAAAGCTGCGAGGTTATGCTGTAGCTCTATAGAGCCCTGTCTGGACCCCACTGGTAATATTGTGTTCAGTTCTGGTCTCTTCATTACAGGATGGATGTGGAAGCTTTAGAGAGGGTAAAGAGGAGATTTACCAGGATGCTGCCTGTACTGGAGGGCATGTCTTATGAAGAAAGGTTGAGGGAGCTAAGGCTTTTCTCATTGGAGTGAAGACGTGTGAGGATGACTTGGCAGAAGTGAACCAGATGATGAGAGGCACAGAAAGAGTGAATAGTGAGAGACATTTTTTTTACCCTGACATAAATAGCTATTACAAGGGGGTGTAATTTTAAGGTGATTAGCGAGTATTTAATGGGAGATTTCAGAGGTAGGTTCGTTACATACAGAGTGGTGGGCGAGTGGAATGCACTGCCAGAGGTGGCAGTAAAGTTAGACGCATTAGGGACATTAAATATATTTCTGGATAGGCACATGGATAATAAAATGAAGGGTGTGTAGGTTAGTTTGATCTTACGTTTGGATAAAATATTGGCATGGCATCATGACCGAAGGGTCTGGTGCTGCACTGTCCTGTGTTCTTTGCTCCATATGGTAAAGTGGGTAATGAGCTCAGATCAATGTAAAAGGATATGGCATTCAGGAGGAGTGAGGGAACTGGATACAAAACTGGGCTTGATGGTAGGAGACAGAGGGTGATGAGAGACATATTGTTTTTCTGACTGGATGCATGTGACCAGCGATGCAGTGGGTGCCCTGTTGTTTGTCATTTGGACTAATGGTTTGGATGGGAATATTGGTATCCTGGAAAGTAAGATTTTGTTTTTGAGTTATGCTGAAATTGGTGGTAAAGTGGACAGTGAAGAAGGTTATCTGTGATTCTACAGGATGAACAGTACTGCTGGGATAGTGGGCTGAAGAATAGCAGATGGAGTTTAATTAGATAAATGTGAAGTGTGCCATTTTGGTAAAACAAGTCAGGGTGGGACTTGTACAGTTAATGCTTGGGCCCTGGGTGGTGTGGTCAATCAGAGACCCAGGGATGTAGGTACACAGTTCTTTGAAAGTAGTGTCACAGGTAGACAGGCTGGTGAAGCAGGCGTTTGGGATGGTTACCCTCATTGGTTAGAGCATTGAGAGTCGGAGTTGGGATGTCATGTTGAATCTGTACAAAACATCGGTGAGGCCTCCATAAAACCATTGTTGATCAGTAGGAAGAACTCACCTGGTTCACTTACCTGCTTTAGGGAAGGCCACCTGACATTCTAACCTGGTCTGGCCTACATGTGACTCCAGAACAACAGCAATATGGCTGACTCTGAACTGCCCTCTGGGTAATTAACAGTGGGGGCAAAAAATGTAGTCCAGGCAGTGACACGCACATCCCATGAATAAATAACTAAAAATACACATGGCGCTCCCTACCTCTGCAAACCCCTCCAGCTACAGCAATCCGTACTGACTTTGTAACAACGTTCAGGCCCTGACCACTCTCTGTAACACTCTCACCACCTCCATCCCCTTCATCTCTCCCTATTCCTTTTGTGACAATAAACCCTGACAATGGTACCCCTTCCATCTGACCTCCTCCTGCTAGCATACACTTTGTAATTCCTTTAAAACGTACTCCTAAACACTCCCTTACTGCAGAATTTTAAGTAATATTTGGTGATCTTCTCAGCCTGATAATCTAATATGATCCATTCTGTCCTGAGTGAGAGACCAGTGGGAATTTCTTGCTGAGGTTTTGTCTGTTTCAATAGAATGTCCTTTTGTTGAGTATTTTACACTGTTCCTTCAAATATTTTCCACTGTTCATTTACAGACACATATTTCAGTCTGTTTAGCCTGTTTACCTTGGTCACTTGTCTGCTCAAACTCAAGTAATTGGCTATTTTCATTTCTAGTTGTAACTTGTCCTTTCTGCGAGTCTCTTTACAACATTATAATGCTTAAAACTGCACTTACCACAATTTCCTATAGGATCTCTTAAGGTGATATGACTCATTCACTAAGTTTCATCACACAACGGTCAATCTGAGATAGTTACGTTCCTAGCCAGTTGCCCAATGAGTTATTTAAAGCAACACTGAAAAAATATTCTTGGAACTCCTCTTCCAATATCACAGTTGTCCATCTGACTGTCCCAGGTTATGCGAAAATTGAAGTTTCCCAAAATTATCACAATGCCTTAGTTAAAAATTTCATTGAGTTCCTGTTCAATGCAGTGATGAGGAATGAAATACTGTTCGGTGGCTAAAAACTGTTCTGCTGCTTGTGTCCTTGGCAAGTAGTAGCCAGAATTTACATTCAGACTGACTCTACTTCATGATCTGCGGCCAAATGCTTTCTCTGTAATGCCTTTGTTATCCATTATTGTTAGCGTTACTGATTTTGCCTGAGTTTCCACAAGATTGTGAACCATTGAATATTTATGTTTCACCTTTTGTTCGCCCTGTAACCACGTCTCCCTGGTGACTAAATCTCTTCTTATCACTGCATCACAAATCCATCTACCTTATTGATGAGAATTCGTCCATTGCAAAAACAAAGTCATATTTTACTCTTTCCCACAATTTCCTGTCACAAACCGATTCACTGATGTACAGTTTTAGTTAAACTTTGTCCCATCCTGTTCCTTTCTGCTTGTCTTCAGCCACATTCCCATGCTGTTCCGATGCTTCACCTTTTCTTTTTGGATTTGGAAAGCTCCTTTCACCTGAACCCTGTCCCTTAATCCTCTCTGTCAGTTTAAAGCCCTGTCCATAAACCTACCGACATGATTGGCCAGGATACTGCTCCCAGTACAGTTCCAGTGGGACCGTCCTAATGGACTATTTATTAAATCAGTTATGGGATGTGGGTGTCTCTGGCTAACCAGCCTTTCTTGCCCAGCCCGAGCTGCCCTTGAGCTGAGTAACTTGCTCGGCCATTTCAAAGTGTAATTGAGAGGCAAACACTTTGCTGTGGATATGTCGTGCCGACCACGTGAGGATGGGCAGATGTCCTTATCTAAAGAACAAGTGTTTGGGTTTTTTGTACATCAGCAATGGTTTCATACTTACTTATGGATTCTTACTTACTATTTTTGAAATTATTCATTTGAAATTCCACTATTTCTGTGGTGGGATTCAAATCTGTCTCCCCTGAACATTAGCTGTGGTTTGGGATACATGCTCTAGCAATAATACCACTAGGGCATCACTTCACCTGCTCACTGGTTGCTCATCCCTGAAACCAGTGCATCATGAAGCTAAACCCATGATTCTGTGATCCCAATCCCTTCCAGCACTCTAGTGATATCACTCAGTATCTCTCCATGTGGTATCCCTCACTGTGTGGGTATAATTGCAGTCTCTGTCAGTGCTTCCCGCTCTTGCAGTTAGTCTAGATCCTGGGTCAACAGATTTCTACCTCCAGAAAGATACAGCAACACAGAGCAGGATGCATTTTCCAGATCTCTGTGGGACTTAGTACCATTCTTCTTGTGTAACCCTCACTGCATCAGTCTAATGTCCCATTCTGTGTAATGTCCCATTCTGTCTATTTCCCTGTCTCCTGTAGGTACTTGGGAAGTTCCTGGCTCAATAGACTTCCCAACTGCTTGTCTGTCACCACATTGAAGATGTTTGGTCAGCCAAAGAGACAAAGGGAAGAGAGATCTGGAGCCTTCAATAAATCCTGCAGTGAGGTGAGATCACTCACAGTGCACAGAGCAGGGAGCAATGAGTGGGCTCCAAACACCGGCAAACAAGACATGACACAGATGCAGTGCTGGAGGGGGAGCATTGTACAGACACACCCCAGGCTCAATCACCACATCTACTTTAACGTACGTTGTGAGACAGCATCGGGAGTTCAGAGAAATCATTCCAGGCCTCTGCTGTCTTAGTGAGCATCAGTACAAAATAGGTTAAAGCAGGCCTCCCACAAGACGTTTGGAAAGCTGCATGGGATCTTTCTCTTCTGTGTTCTCCCTCCAACACTGCACTAAGACTCAATACCTGTAACACTGTGTCTACGGCATGGCTTGTGCACCAGTGTCTTCAATAATTTGTAACTCCTAGAACAGTTCCTGTCCCTGTAACCACCTCCATTCCCTGTACTCCCTCCACATATTTGAAAGGTACTGCATTCTGGATTACCATCCCTATTGCTGTAAATTGCTTCAGTGTCTATAACATGCTTTATTTCGGTAATCTAATCCTCTTTAACTGGATACAGAGTCATACAGCACGGAAACAGAACCTGTGGTCCAACTCCTCAATGCTGCCCAGCTTTCCGATACCGAACGAGTCTCACTTGCCTGCATTTGGCTCTTTTCTATTCTAACCTTCTCCTCTCCTTGTACCTCTCCATGTTCCTGCCCAAATGTCTTTTCCATGTTGTTATTATTCTTGTTTCTCCCATGTGCCTCTGGCAGTCCATTCCGTCTATGCACCATCCTCTGTGGATAATGTTGCCCCTCAGCTCCCTCTTTAAATCTTTGCTCTCTCACCTCCCGTTTATAGCGTCTAGTTTTAGACTCACTTCCCCTTGGCTATTCACCATTCTTAGGAACTGTATGGTTTTGTAAAACTTTATAAAGTCACTCCGTAGCCTCCTCTGCCCAAGAGAACTATTTAGGACAATGTTACAAATATCTCCAACGTATCTAACAAAGTGCTGGACAATGACGGCAAGTGTCCTAAATGCCACTTTCGCCACCCTGTCCATCTGTAACTGTACCCCTTGGTCTCTCACTGTTCGACAACACTGGCCAGGGCTCTCCCATTAACTGTGTCATTCATCCCTCGTTTGTCTTAACAAAATCCAAAACCTGAATTAAACTCCATCTTTCATTCCCTGGTCCACTGGCCCAGTTGGTCAGTGTATTCACTGTATACGATAACTGTACTCACTGCCCACTACACCATTAATTTGATCATCTACAAACTTACTAACAATGACTCCTATATTCTCAACCAAATTGTTTGTGTCGGTGATGTATATCAGTGGACCCAGCCCTGAACCTTCTGGCACACCGCTGGTCACAGGACTCCAGTCTGAACAACAACCCTTTCCCACCGCCCTCTGTCTCCTATTATCAAGCCAATTTTGTATCCAATTGGCTGGTTCCCCCTGATCCCATGTCAACTAATCTTACGAAACAGTATATCTTGATAAATCCTGTCAAAGACCCTGCTGACTTTAGTGTAGACAATGTATGGTCACCACTTCAACAAAAGTATCAAGTTAATGAGACCTGACTTTGTATGCACAAAGCCGTGCTGACTATCTTTCATCAATCCTTGCCTTTTCCAAATGAATGTGACTCCTGTCTGGCAGAGTCACTTCTACAACTTACCCACCATTAGGCTAATTGGTCTTTAGTTCCCTGGTTTTCTATTGCAGCCTTTCTTAAATAATAGAATTAACCCACATTCTTGTCATAGAGTCATAAAGAATGGAAGCTGACCCTTCACTTGATACCCATCATAATCTCAAACTAAACTCATCCCAGCTGCCTGTTGCTGGCCCAAATCCCTCCAAAACATTCATGTTCATATACTCATGCAAATGTCTTTTAAACGTTGTAATTGTACCCACATGCACCCCTTCCTCAGGAAGTTTATTCCACACTCAAACCACCCTCTGTGTAACAATTTTCCGCCATGTCTTTTTTTTTAAATCTCTCTCTTCTAACTTTAAAAATGTGGTCTCTCCTCTTGAGAATCCCCCACCCTGAGGAAAAGGTACCGACCATTAAATTGGTCTATATATCTCATTTTTTTCATAAAAAGTGCTCAGCCTATCCAGCCATTTTTCAATCTCAAGCCTTCCATACCCAGCAACATCCTGGTTAATCTCGTCTGAACCCGTGCAGCTTAATAATATCCTCCCTATAACTGGGCGGTCACAACTGGATGGAGTACTGCAGAAGAGACCTCACCAGTGTCCATACAATCTCAACATGTTGTCCCAAATCCTACACTCAATGGACTGAGCAATAGTCAAACATGCCAACACTGTCTTATCCATCCTGTGATACAAACTTCAAGAAATATGTAACTGAACCTGGAGGTCTCTCTGCATTAAAACACTAACTGAGGCCCGAACATTAATTGTATAAGTTCTACCCTTGTTTGTTGTACGAAATGTATTCGTTGCATTTATTCAGACTGAATACCATCTACGGTTTTTCAGCCCATTCACCCATATTATCAAGGTCCATTTGTAATCTGAGTAAACCTCCTTCACTGTCCACTATGCCACCCTCCAGCCTTCCAGCACCTCACACGTAGATGTCAATGGTATAAATACCTTTGCTAGGGGCTCCACCATTTCTTCCCTAGCATCCCACAATGTCCTGTGATACACTTAATGAGGTCCTAGGGCTTTCCATTCCTCTGTGTTTTAAAACCTCCAGCACTACCTCTTCCATAAATGCACTCTTCTCAAGTCACAGAGATGGATACCATGGAAACAGAGCCTTCGGTCCAAAGTATTTATGCTGACCAGTAGATCTAACACATCCCTCCCATTTATCAGCATTTGGCCCATGTACCTCAAAACCCATGTTATTCATGTTCCCATCCAGATACCTTATAAATGTTGTCATAATATCAGTCTCTGTTACTTTCTCTCTCAGCTCATTCCATACACGCATCACCATATGCATGAAAAAGCTGTCACTTCAGTGCCGTTTAAACCTGTCCCCTCTAACCTTAAATCTATGCTCTCTAGTTTTGGACTCCCCAACCCCTGGGAAAAGACCTTGAATGTTTACCCAATCCATGTCCGTCATGTTTATATAAACCTCTGTCAGGTCACCCCTCAGTCTCCGATGCTCCACTGAAAATAACCCCATCTTATTCAGCAGCAACCCGGGCAACGTCTTGTAAATCTTTTATGAGCTCTTTTTAGTTTCACAACATCATTCCTATAGGAGGGAGACTGGAATTGCAGAGAACACCAATTGTGGTCTAACCTATTACTCTTGTTCCCTGAGTTCCCCAGTCTTTGTCCACAGTAAGTTCTGGAGCGAAA